>NC_057794.1:572546121-572846121 GCF_018294505.1 Triticum aestivum
CAAGGAGGAGGTGGCCGTCGATCTGCAGCTTGTTACTGCAGAGCGGGATGTGTTTCGTACTTAGGCGAGTACCCGGCCGCGGCTAAGTCTTCAAACGAAAAAACTTAGGCAAGTACCGGACTGCAGCTAAGCCCCCGAGTGGGAGGACTGCTCTTTACTCGGTAGGATTTTTTCAAACTTAGGAGAGTGCCTGACTGCAGCTAATTCCTCAAGCGAGAGAACTTAGGCGAGTACTGGACTGCAGCTAAGCCTCCGCGTGGGAGGGCTGCTCTCCACTCGGTAGGATTTTTTGTTTTTCAAACTTAGGCAAGTGCCTGACTGCAGCTGAGTCCTCAAGAGAGAGAACTTAGGTGAGTACTGGACTGCAGCTAAGCCCCCGAGTGGGAGGGCTGCTCTCCACTCGGTAGGATTTTTTGTTTTTCAAACTTACGCGAGTGCCTGACTGCAGCTGATTCCTCAAGAGAGAGAACTTAGGCGAGTATTGGACTGCAGCTAAGACCCCGAGCGGGAGGGCTGCTCTCCACTCGGTAGGATTTTTTCAAACTTAGGCGAGTGCCTGACTGCAGCTAAGTCCTCAAGCGAGAGAACTTAGGTGAGTACTGGACTGTAGCTAAGCCTCCAAGTGGGAGGGCTGCTCTCCACTCGGTAGGATTTTTTGTTTTTCAAACTTAGGAGAGTGCCTGACTGCAGTTGTGTCCTCAAGAGAGAGAACTTAGGCGAGTACTGGACTGCAGCTAAGCCCCCGAGTGGGAGGGCTGCTCTCCACTCGGTAGGATTTTTGTTTTTCAAACTTAGGCGAGTGCCTGACTGCAGCTGAGTCCTCAAGAGAGAGAACTTAGGCAAGTACTAGACTGCAACTAAGCCCCCGAGTGGGAGGGATGCTCTCCACTCGGAAGGATTTTTTCAAACTTAGGCGAGTGCCTGACTGCAGCTAAGTCCTCAAGAGAGAGAACTTAGGCGAGTATTGGACTGCAGCCAAGCCTCCGAATGGGAGGGCTGCTCTCCACTCGGTAGGATTTTTTGTTTTTCAAACTTAGGCGAGTGGCTGACTGCAGCTGAGTCCTCAAGAGAGAGAACTTAGGCGAGTATTGGACTGCAGTTAAGCCTCCGAGTGGGAGGGCTGCTCTCCACTCGGTAGGATTTTTGTTTTTAAACTTAGGCGAGTGCCTGACTGCAGCTGAGTCCTCAAGAGAGAGAACTTAGGCGAGTACTGGACTGCAGCTAAGCCCCCGAGTGGGAGGGCTGCTCTCCACTCGGTAGGATTTTTGTTTTTCAAACTTAGGCGAGTGCCTGACTGCAGCTGAGTCCTCAAGAGAGAGAACTTAGGCGAGTACTGGACTGCAACTAAGCCCTCGAGTGGGAGGGATGCTCTCCACTCGGTAGGATTTTTTCAAACTTAGGCGAGTGCCTGACTGCAGCTAAGTCCTCAAGAGAGAGAACTTAGGCGAGTATTGGACTGCAGCTAAGCCCCCGAGTGGGAGGGCTGCTCTCCACTCGGTAGGATTTTTTTTCAAACTTAGGCGAGTGCCTGACTGCAGCTAAGTCCTCAAGCGAGAGAACTTAGGCGAGTACTGGACTGCAGCTAAGCCTCCGAGTGGGAGGGCTGCTCTCCACTCGGTAGGATTTTTTTTCAAACTTAGGCGAAGCGGATTTGCAGCTATGACTCCGAGTGGGAGGCTGGCTCGCCACTCGGTAGGAAATCGTTTTTATAAACTTGGGAGAAGCGGATTCACAGCTAAGCCACCCACTGCGGGATTTCTTACATAAACAAAAACAATAATAATCACTGGGAAAATTATAATGCTCTTGTCTTTGATAAATAAACTACAGGAGTTTTTTTTTCTTATTACATCTTATTTGAATGATAACTCAAGTATAAAAGGGGCGGAGTAGCTCCGCATTCCAGGCTCGTGGCTCATCAATCTGGCGATCGACATTGTAGAGGTGGTATGCTCCATTGTGGAGGACTCTGGTGACTATGAAGGGGCCTTCCCAAGTAGGAGCGAGCTTGTGTGGTTTCTGCCGATCCACTCGGAGGACTAAGTCTCCTTCTTGGAAGGCTCGGCTCTTCACGTTTCTGGCATGGAATCGACACAAGTCTTGCTGATAGATGGTTGATCGAATCAAGGCCATTTCTCTTTCTTCTTCTAGGAGGTCGACTGCGTCCTGCCGGGCTTGTTCTGCTTCATCTTCAGAGTAGAGCTCGACTCGGGGAGCGTTGTGAAGCAGGTCACTCGGTAAGACTGCCTCGGCTCCGTAGACCAGAAAGAATGGGGTTCTTCCGGTCGATCGATCCGGGGTTGTTCTTAATCCCCAAAGGACTGATGGAAGCTCGTCGACCCATGCACCTGCTGCATGCTTGAGATCGCGCATCAATCGGGGTTTCAGTCCTTTGAGAATCAGGCCGTTCGCCCTTTCTGCTTGCCCATTCGACTGGGGGTGAGCGACCGAAGCATAGTCGACTCGAGTGCCCTGAGAGGCGCAAAAGGCCCTGAATTTGTCGGAATCGAAGTTTGACCCATTGTCGGTGATGATGCTGTGTGGAACTCCATATCTGAATATCAACTCTCTGATGAAACTGATAGCGGTGCAAGCATCAAGATTCTTGATAGGCTTGGCTTCAATCCATTTGGTGAACTTGTCGACTGCTACCAGCACATGAGTGAAGCCGCTCCTGCCTGTTCTCAGTGGTCCAACCATGTCCAGCCCCCAAACAGCGAAGGGCCAGACGAGTGGAATGGTTTTCAGGGCTGACGCGGGCTTGTGCGGCATATTGGAGTAATACTGACATCCTTCACATTTGTCGACTATCTCTTTTGCCATCTCATTGGCTCTTGGCCAGTAGAACCCCGCTCGGTATGCTTTAGCCACAATGGTCCGAGAGGACGCATGATGACCACAGGTCCCCGAGTGGATATCGTTAAGGATCATCTGACCTTCTTCTGGTGTGATACACTTCTGGCCGACCCCAGTCGCGCTTTCTCTATATAACTGTCCCTTTATGACTGTAAAGGCCTTGGATCGACGGACGATCTGTCGAGCCTCTTCTTCGTCTTCTGGGAGTTCTTTCCTTAGGATGTACGCGATGTACGGTTCTGTCCAGACGGGAGTGATAACCAAGACTTCCATGATCAGGTCGACCACAGCTGGAACTTCAACTTCAGTCGGATCCGTGGCGCTTTTTGGCTGCGGGGCCTCTTCAGTGAAGGGATCCTCCTGGACTGATGGTGTGTGGATGTGCTCCAAAAACACATTTCTGGGAATGGCTTCTCTTTTGGAACCTATTTTTGCCAGATCATCAGTTGCTTGATTTTTCAGTCGGGGTATGTGATGAAGCTCTAACCCCTCGAATTTCTTCTCCATCTTTCTCACTGCATTGCAATAACCAGTCATGGCTGGACTTCTGACGTCCCATTCCTTCATCACTTGATTAACCACCAAATCTGAGTCGCCATGGACCATGAGGCGACGGACGCCTAGTGAAATGGCCATGCGCAACCCATATAAAAGTGCTTCGTATTCTGCCTCGTTGTTAAAGGAATCGAAGTGGATTTGAAGAACATATCTGAGTTTATCTCCTCTGGGGGAGACCAACACCACTCCGGCGCCGGAACCATTTAGCATGTTGGAACCGTCGAAGAACATGGTCCAATGCTCCGAGTGAACCTGAGTCGGCAATTGCTGTTCAATCCACTCGGCGACGAAATCCGCGATTGCCTGGAACTTGATAGCTTTCTTTGCCTCAAACTTGATATCTAGAGGAAGGAGTTCAATCGCCCATTTTGCCACTCGACCAGTTGCATCCCTGTTATGCAAGATCTCTAACAATGGAGCATCGCTGAGGACTGTAATGGAATGATCAGAGAAGTAGTGGGCAACTTTCTTTGTGGTCATATAAATCCCATATAGAGCTTCTGGTAATGAGGATATCTTTGCTTCGATGGGGTCAAGACCTTAGAAATATAATACACTGGGCGTTGAAATTTGAAGGTTTTCTTTTCTTCTTCCCGCTCGACCGTATGTACCTTACTGACGACTTGTCCTGTGGCTGCAATGTAAAGCAGGAAAGGCTCCTTGCTGATTGGGGCAGCAAGCACCGGCTGGGTGGAGAGCAGAGCTTTGAGCTCTGCGAACGCTGTGTCAGCTTCAGGAGTCCACTCGAACTTGTCAGACTTCTTCATCAATCGGTAAAGAGGCAATGCCTTTTCACCGAGACGAGATATGAATCGACTTAGGGCGGCCAAGCAACCAGTAAGCTTCTGAACATCGTGCACTCGCACAGGACTTTTCATTCGGAGTATAGTACCGACTTTTTCTGGATTGGCGTTGATTCCCCGTTCAGAAACGAGAAAACCAAGTAACTTTCCGCCAGGAACCCCGAATGTGCATTTTGATGGATTAAGCTTGATATCAAACCTTCTGAGGTTGGCAAAGGTTTCAGCAAGGTCAGTCAGCAGGTCGGAACCCTTCCGTGACTTGACCACAATATCATCCATGTACACCTCCACATTCCGACTGATTTGGGTGAGCAAACACTTCTGAGTCATCCTCATGAATGTGGCTCCGGCATTCTTGAGGCCGAATGGCATGGTAACATAACAGAAGCACCCGAATGGAGTGATGAAAGCTGTTTTGATCTCGTCAGGTCCATACAAACGGATCTGATGGTACCCGGAATAGGCGTCTAAAAAAGACAGTCGCTCACATCCCGCAGTCGAGTCGACTATCTAGTCGATGCGGGGGAGAGGAAAATGATCTTTCGGGCAGGCCCAATTGATATGTTTAAAGTCAATGCACATGCGAAGTGACTTGTCCTTCTTGGGGACCATGACAACATTGGCGAGCCACTCTGAGTGGTAGATTTCTCGAATGAACTCTGCCGCTAAGAGCCGAGCCACCTCTGGACGGCAGACCATCGGAGATGTTCCTTGACAGGTTTTACTTTTGAGTCGACTCTTAGGTGGTGCTCAGCCAGCTCCCTGGGAACACCCGACATGTCAGAGGGCTTCCATGCAAAAATGTCCTAGTTCTCACGGAGGAACTGGATGAGCGCTTCTTCCTATTTGGAGTCGAGTGTTGTCGAGATATGAGTTGGACCAGAGCCGGGGTCGGTCGGGTGGATGTGAGCTGTCTTCGTATCGCCAGTCGACTGAAAAGCTGACTCTATAGCGGGCTTCTTGGGTCGCAACAAATCACTCGGGTCTGCAGTCTTCTGGTATTCCTGAAACTAAACCACAGCCATCTGAGCATCAGCGATCTTCGAACCTTTCTGAAAACATTCTTCCGCTTTCTTCCGATTGCCCGTAATAGCGATCACACCTTTGGGGCCAGGCATCTTCAATTTGAGGTACATGTAACATGGTCGGGCCATGAAGCGTGCATAAGCCGGCCTCCCTAAAATAGCATGGTAGGCACTCTAGAAGTCTACAACTTCGAATGTCAACTTTTCTTTGCGGTAATTTTTGGAATCACCGAAAACCACATCAAGAGCAATCTGGCCGAGTGATTCAGCCTTCTTCCCAGGAATGACTCCATGGAAACTCATGTTGCTGGCACTGAGTCTGGACATCGGAATGCCCATCCCTTTCAACGTCTCAGCATACAATATGTTCAAACCACTGCCACCATCCATCAGGACTTTGGTCAGTCGAGTGCCTTCAACAACTGGGTCGACCACCAAAGCTTGCCTCCCAGGGGTGGCGATGTGCGTTGGGTGGTCGGACTAGTCGAATGTTATGGCAGTCTGAGACCATTTCAGGTAACTAGATGTCGCAGGAGCGACCATATTCACCTCTCGGTTAATAACTTTCAGTCGACTTTTGCTTTCAATATCGGCAAAAATCATCAGAGTGGAATTGACATGAGGGTATCCGTTGTCACTGTCTTCTTTTTCCTCGACCTTGTCCGACTCCTTTTCCTTACCTTTGGGCTGCTTGCCATGGAACTGCTGGATCGAGAGTCGACACTGTCGAGTGGTATGTTTCGGGTAAATGAAATTACCCTCTTCATCTTTCTTTGTGTGGACGAGACATGGTAAGTCCAACACATCATTTCCGTCCTGGTCTTTAACCTTTTTGGGGTTCCAAGGTCCTTTAGGTTTCCCTTTAAACTTTCCTTGGGTTAAAGCCAAGGCTTCCCCGGGAGCCGCTGGCTCGGCTTTCCGCTTCTGTTTCCGATTGGAAATTCCTCCGGTTTCTTGGGTGACTGACTTGAGCTTGCCACTCCTGACTGGATCCTCATCTTCACCATTAGCGTACTTGGTGGCAATCACCATCATCCGATTTAGGGACATATCTCCGGTTCGACCGAATTTCAAATTCAGTTCTCTGTACTTGACGCCTTCCTTGAAGACACAAACTGCTTGGTGGTCAGGCACATTCTCCATCGAGTGATGTAACGTGATCCACCTCTGGATGTAATCCCTCAAAGTTTCATTTGGCTTCTGCACGCAAGACCGCAGTTCTGTCAGCCCTGCCGGTCGCTTGCAGTGCCTTCAAATGTGGTGACGAACACTTGGGAGAGATCTTCCCAAGTGTAAATGCTGCTAGGTGCTAACTGGTTCAGCCACGCTTTGGCGAGCCCTCCAACATGAGAGGCAGGTGCTTCATGGCCACTTCATCATTGCCGCCGCCAATCTGGATGGCCACTCGGTAGTCCTCAAGCCAAGTATCGGGCTTGGACTTGCCAGTGAACTTACTGACTCCAGTCGCCAACCTAAAGTTGGGAGGAATCACAGCAGCCCTGATGGCTCTACTAAAGCACTCTGGCCCCGGAACATGTACTCTGCTGCTGGTAGGTGCATCTCTCTCGTGACTTTCTCGGTGAGCCCTGCTCCTGTCGACTAAACCTTGGACGAGAATGGATCTCGCATCAAAGCCTGGCCCTCTGGGGTCGACTGGAATCCTTCGCCCACAACCATGAGGGCGCCTGTCATCCTGCTGGCGAGGCACATACGACCTGCTCCTCGGGGGAGGCGTGGGCACTTGACATCGACCGTCACGATCGACTCAGTGATCATACTGCTCATGGTTCCCATACTGGTCACACCGGTCTCCATGTCCCTCACGCCTCGGGGGCAATCTCGGGCTGTGAGCCGACTGGACTGTGTCCGCAGCAACGGATCTGCTGTGAATCCTGTTCTGTGACTGAGAAACAGCGGAATTCTGGTCTCCTGCTGCCCGGAGTAACGCTCTGATCTGCAGCAAGCCTCTGCCAGCCTCCAACTGGGAAGGCTGAATTGACTCCGCTATACGGGCTGCAGCTGCTAAATTCTGAATCGGAGTTCGATATACCTGCGGGGGCGGGAAGAGCTGACACTGACTGGATTCGGGAACCCGTTGTCGCGCACGCTCGTCGAGTGCTCGCTGGAGGTTCTCCAGTTGAGTGCGCTCGGCCAAGTTTGCCAGGCGCGCGTCTTCCAAGGCGCGAGCCTCGGGGGTTTCTCCAATGATAGGAGTGTGCAGTGCATCCACGTTCCGGCGGCGAAGTTCTTCTCTCTGCAACGACGTGAGAGGCTCGGGAAGATACTCCTCATGGGGACGCGATGGGTCACCTCCACCCGCGCCTCCGTTGGTGCGGGGAAAACCGGGAGGACTAGGCAGTCCATCGACCATCAGAACCTCCGCCGCTGGATCGCTGCTGTCGCACTCAGGTCGACAGGTCGAATAGGTCATAGAGGGATTCGTCGGGCTCGATCGCCGCGACTTGCGGGGTGGCCGACTGACGTGCCACCGCGTGTCTCACCCACCGCTGAAGTCTCGACCGACCGGAGCGCTTGCGCCGGCGGGAAACGGGGAGGGAGGACAACACAGGAGCCGACCGGTAGGGGGTCGACGGTTGCCGCAGGAGAACGCCGCGGACGCACGCGCTAAAGTGCGTTGCCCCACAAACAGGTAGTGCGTCCACGTCGAATGGAGCCTCCTGGGGCCAAATAGAGTCATCGACGATGAACGTGAGCGCACCGAGACGGATCTCGCGGCCCTCCACCAAAACTCCGCCGAAAACCATGATGATTCGGGTCGGAAAAGGTCGCAACTCCTCCAACAAACGCTAAAACACCGGCCCCACGGTGGGCGCCAACTGTCGTGGTTCCAAGTCTGACAGTAGTGTAGGGGGGTAAGTATGGAGAGGCCAGATCTTAGCTATGGAGAAGTTGTAAGCACACAAGGTTTACGAGTTCAGGCCCTTCTCGGAGGAAGTAATAGCCCTACGTCTCGGAGCCCGGAGGCGGTCGACTGGATTATGCGTGTATGAATTACAGGGGTGCGAACCCTTTACACTGAGGAGGGGGTTGCTTATATAGAGTCCGCCAGACCCCTCCGGCCCTCAGTTATGCAGGGTTTTAAGTACATTAAGGTCGGGCGTTACTGGTAACGCCCCTAATAAAGTGCTATGATGACCATAAAAGCTACTTAATGACCGACCGTTAGCGTGCGGAGTGACTTTAGGTCTCCTGGCCGTCGGGTGGTTGGATCTTGGTCGAGTGGTTGCTTCTTGGTCGAGTGTCTTCGAGTCCGTCGAGTGAAACACCGCCAAGTCGATTGAAATGTGATTTCTTCTGGAGGTGTCCTTGGGTAGGTCAGTTTGGATAGGTCCATGGCCCTACCCTAGGTACATAGCTTCAGCACCTAGGGCCAAGCCCCTGGCCAAATCGTAAGTATCCGGATACCAGAGTAATTCGTAGTATTCGTTTATTGCACAACTTTTCCCTCATGTCGAATATGTTTATGCAGCCCACCCAAAGACCAGCTCGAAGCGCCGTCGAGCGGCTCACTGGACTCGTCGGATGTGATCTCGCTTCCGACGGCTTCTTCCCCCCGCCCTACGGACGACACCAAATTGTTGTCCCAGCAGGTTCCAAGCCAAGAGGAGGTGGTCCTGGAGGCGCCACAAGGCGACCTCCCGGACTCCAGGAGCAAAGGGGATGAAACCCCCCAGGGCTCCAAGTCCGGCTCTAGGCCGGACACCGCTCCGGAACCTTCAGAGGTTCTAGAGTCCGGTGGGGAACCTCCTTCCAAGAGGAGTAAGTCCGCCGTGCCGGTGGGCCCCGTCCAACCGGAGGTGCCAGACAATATGTTGGAGGCGCTCCAAGGCGCCTCCATCGACGAGGAGTACCATGCTATTATGAGTGCGGTGGTCCAGAAGGTTCAGTCCGCCAAGAGCGGGATGACTGAAGCTTGTACTAGCCTTTTGACAGGCTTTGAGGTAAGTAAAGAATGTGTAAATAGTAGTACCGCATAGACAGTAGCCCCTGATGATCTGTTTGGCGTTCGGGAAGAAAAGCCGAATAGAGGATCAAATAGAATTCACAGGAGTCTAACAAATGAGTCAATATGCATATGCAGGCTTCCCTGCTTGCGTCCGCCACACTGACTGCGGAAGTGGACACGCTAAAGTAGAACCTTGAGCGGTCCGAGCAAGAGCTCGAGCGTGCCAAGAAGCAGCTCGAGGATAATGAAGGTAAGAAATACCTTGTTTTTAAATATATATAAAAAGGTGCAATTGCAAAGAATGACAGGATTATCGTGGCTATTTCAGGGGCCACGTCTGAAGTGGCGACCCTTAAGCAAGCGACGGTCGAGGCCGAGAAGTGTGCGGCCTCGGAGCGCACTGAGCGGGAGAAGTATGAGGCCGAGGTTGGCAACGTGCGGCAAGAGCTCTAGGCTCTCATGGAAAAACATGAGAGTTTGGAGCTTGACTCTAAGACGCAAGCGTCCGAGCTTGCGGTGGCTATTGAAAATGCCAAATCTGCCAAGGCCGAATCCCAGAAGACCCTCCAGGAGATGGATGAGGTGAAGAAGATAGCGGCGGGTAAGGCATTCTTTATGCAAAGCAAACACATAAACTTGAGTTACTTGTTACTTACCCGAATCCGGAGCTCTCCAGGAGCGTTCGCAGATCTTCCCCGGAGTGTATCCTATGCCGCTGCATTCTATCGAGCCGAGGAGGGCAGCTCAACGGAGAAGGTGTTCTGGTCTCAGTACGCTGAGGCCGGACACCCCGTGCCCCTGAGCGACCAGCTGAAGCAACTGGTCAAGCTCCACAAGGTGGCCGAATAGGCCATGAAGGCCTCATTGTTCGGCTGTGGCCTGGAGGGGCCCTGCCTGGGAGCTATTTCGGGCTGGTGCGGCAGTTGGTGGAGGCCTGTCCAAGGCTTGAAGTCATCAAGCACTCCGTCTGCATTGAAGGTGCCCGTAGGGCCCTTGCCCGTGCTAAGGTGCACTGGGGCAAGCTGGATGCTGAGAAGCTTGTGAAGGACGGGCCACCGCCGGGGAAAGAGCATCGCAAGCCCGAAAATTATTATCAGGAGGTTCTGAAGGGTGCCCGCCTTGTGGCGGATGAATGTTCTAGGGATGTAATTTTTGAGTAAAACTCGCTCGTTTTTGTCCTGTGCACTGAAAACTTGTTCATATGCGCTGAGCAATGCTGTTGGAATTTAATATTACCTTCTGTGCGGCTGTTTATCAATTCTGAGAGATGGCGAGTCGTCGGCTTCTGCCCCCGTGCCGCTAGTGTTGGGGTGTTCGGGGATAAACCTGAGTGCTCTTTTTCCCATGTTTGGGTCCTTCGAGGGAGGCGCTCAGCCCAACGAACAAGGCAATCGGACTATAACACGTCAACACTCTCACTTAGCCATAGAATTCTATAATTTTAAATTCCGGCGAAGCCCCTAGTATTCGGAAGACCGAGTTCGGGGCGCTATCCATGCCTTGGCCGGACAGAGCTGACTCCTCGCCCTAAGCAGCATAAGTCTTTAGGGACTTGAAAAAACCCCTCGAACAGCGACCAGCTCTCACTTCATCATGAGAGTCAGTTTTAGCTTTCTCCACTGAGGTGCTCGGCCCAGCTCAACTGGGGCACAATCGCAGTGGTTCTCCTAGTGCTACCTTAGCCGATATAGCGGAACATAAGGCACCAAAACATAGGAGCCGGGCAAACCCAACTATTGACCCAAGACATGATTCGGAGCCGATGCATATAATGTTATAAGTTCGGGGTGCCGCACTTGTGAAAGTGTTCGGACTTATCACACCATATTGAGGGGTACTGATGCCCCTGGCGTATTTTGGCCGTACCAAATTGTATGGGTGCAACATGTCGTTAAGGAACATATATTTATAAAAGGATAATGCAAAAATAGACAAAAGCTATGCATTGTTTATTAAAAATAGCTGCGATCAAAGGAAAACGATACAAATAATGTGATAAGTGGAAGGTTGGACTAGTTAACATGTCCGTTCCAGGGGCAAGCTGCGGAATAGTATGCGGAACGGGTATACTGCTCGTGATAGAGACCACCTGGGAGTTCCGTAGTGCGGCGTGGCTTGTCTGGTTCCCTGGTTCTTGCATCGTTTGTGCGGCAATTGAACTGCCGAACAGGCCTTCCGAAGGATGAAGTCCCAAAAGTGAGAGAAAACTAAAAAATCGGCAGCCCCTGGTACGGTTTAAGCCGTGTTTTGGGCGTGCCGCGATGGTGCCCCTCCCCCTGTGCCCATGCTATCTCTAGAGCGTAGTTATGTACGCGAATTACTGTGGTCGCCTTTTCGCGAGGGTTGGGGTTGGGGCCGCATTGCTACGCCTGCTCGGATCGTGCCAGGCAGTCTTGTTGTAGGTTACTCTGGGCGCGCTTGACGGTGTCCGGTCGTTTAGTGGCCGGACTAGAGAACTGCCTGGACAGGCTGCTTTGAAGTTCCGCTGCAAGGGATGCCGTGTGCTCCTCCGTTCGGAGGGAGCATTTGGTGTTTCCATTGACTGTAATTACTTCTCGAGGGCCTGGCATCTTGAGCTTAAGGTACGCGTAGTGCGGTACCGCGTTGAACTTAGCGAATGCGGTTCGCCCGAGCAGTGCATGATAGCCACTGCGAAACGGGACTATGTCGAAGATTAACTCCTCGCTTCGAAAATTATCCGGAGATCCGAAGACCACTTCAAGTGTGAATGAGCCTGTACAGTTGGCCTCTACACCTGGTATTACGCCTTTAAAGGTCGTTTTGGTGGGCTTAATCCTCGAGGGATCTATGCCCATTTTCCGCACTGTATCCTGGTAAAGCAGGTTTAGGCTGCTGCTGCCGTCCATGAGGACTCTAGTGAGATGAAATACGTCAATAATTGGGTCTAGAACCAATGCGGCGAATCCGCCATGACAGATGCTAGTGGGGTGGTCCCTTCGATCAAAGGTGATCGGGCAGGAGGACCATGGGTTGAACTTTGGGGCGACTTGCTCTACCACGTATACGTCCCTTAACGCACGCTTCGGTTCCCTTTTGGGGACATGGGTTGCGTACATCATGTTCACCGTCTGCACTTGTGGGGGAAAACCCTTTTGTCCACTGTTGTTCGGCGGCCGGGGCTCGTCGTCGGCAGCCCCTTGTCTTCATTTTCAGCGTTTATCTTGCCTGTCTGCTTGAACACCCAACAATCCCTATTTGTGTGATTGGCTGGCTTTTCGGGGGTGCCATGTATCTGGCACGAGTGGTCGAGTATTCGGTCCAAACTGGACGGGCCCCTAGGATTCCTTTTGAATGGCTTTTTCTGCTGACCGGATTTAGAGCCTCTGAATCCGGCATTAACTGCTGTATCCTCAGCATTGTCGCCATTAATGCGTTGCTTCTGCTTGTTGCGACGCGACCTGCCACTACTGTCCCTGGCGTCCGAATTACCAGGGTTCTTGGTCATATTGTTGCTACAAGCAAACCAGCTGTCTTCTCCCGCGCAAAAGCGGGTCATGAGTGTCGTGAGTGCTGACATAGATTTTGGCTTTTCCTGTCCAAGGTGCCGGGCCAGCCACTCGTCACGGATATTGTGTTTGAAGGCTCCTAGGGCCTTAGCGTCTGGACAGTCGACTATTTGATTTTTCTTTGTTAGGAACCGTGTCCAGAATTGCCTGGCCGATTCCTCTGGCTGTTGAATGACGTGACTTAGGTCATCAGCGTCTGGGGGTCGCACGTAAGTGCCCTAGAAATTCTCGAGGAATGCGGCTTCCAGGTCCTCCCAACAACTGATTGATCCTGTTGGCAAGTTGTTAAGCCAATGCTGAGCTGGTCCTTTAAGCTTGAGCGGGAGGTATTTGATGGCGTGGAAATCATCGCCGCGGGCCATATGGATATGAAGGAGATAATCCTCGATCCATACCGCAGGATCTGTTGTGCCATCATATGATTCGATGTTTACGGGTTTGAAACCCTCGGGGATTTGATGATCCATTATTTCATTTGTAAAGCGGAGTGGGTGTGTGGCGCCTCTGTACTGGGCTATATCATGACGTAGCTCCAATGAGCCTTGTCTACTGTGTTCGGCCCCGCCGAATTTGTGGCGGGCATGACGGTTACCGTCTCGAGCCGTGGGGCGCCCACGCGATCCGTAGATCGATCTTGTTTGCCTTGCCTTGTCCTCCAACATGTCTCGTCAGTCCGGCGCATATTCCCGCGCCTTGGTACGGGGTGCGGCTTGAGTGGAGGGCCGAGAGGCTTCTTTGTCGCGACCACGAGGTGGCCGGTCGGCCGCATCAAGTGCTTCCTCCTCTAATCGGGGTAGCAACCTGCGCTTTGGGTAGCTCTTGGAGGGGCGTTCGAGTTTACGCTCATTGGCCGCAAGGAATTCAGTCCATCTGTCGACTAGCAAATCTTGATCAGCTCTAAGTTGTTGCTATTTTTTCTTGAGGCTTCTTGCCGTGGCCATAAGTCTGTGTTGAAAACACTTTTGCTCGACGGGATCCTCTGGCACGACGAATTCGTCGTCGTCGAGGCTTGCCTCGTCTTCGGAGGGAGGCATATAATTATCGTCCTCGACCTCTCTGTCTGCCGCTCTCTCACGAGGGCTGGTTTCTCCATCCTCTTGTGCTAAATCTTGCTGGAGGGGGTTTTCTTTGGCTCTTTTCGGAGTATTATTATCTCCCGTGCTGGAATCACCGTGTTTGTTTTGGCGGGATTTTGAGCGGCGCCGCTGATGCCGACGCTTAGGCTGTTTCTGTAGGGGTCATCCTCCGCTGTTCCATCGCCATCTCCCTCTTTTGGGGTGTCCATCATGTATATGTCATATGACGAGGTGGCTTTCCAGGGCCTAGTGGGCGCTGGTTCTTCATCATCTCCTTCATCGGTGTCCATACCGTTGATATCTTCGGAGTCAAAGTCGAGCATGTCGGTTAAGTCGTCGACAGTGGCTACAAAGTGGGTGGTGGGTGGGCCTTGAATTTCTTCATCGTCCGTACCCCAACCTTGCTGACCGTAGTCCGGCCAGGGCTCTCCTGATAAAGAGAGAGACTTCAGTGACTTCAGGATATCGCCAAAAGGCGAGTGCTGAAAGATGTCCGCGGCAGTTAACTCCATGGTCGGCGCCCAATCGAATTCGATCGGTAGGGGCGCGGGGGGCTCGGAGTCCGGAGAGGAGTCCGGCTCCTTGGAGTCACGGGTCTCGCAGAGTACGGGGCTGGTGCTTGGCTCAATTGCCGTTGGGGTTGCAGCCCCCGAGGTGGCGTCCAACCGCCCATCCTCGATCGGTGCGGTTGGCTCCGAATTAAGGGTCGGAGCCGATGCGGATGCGGCCTCCAGGGCACTGTTCGGTGGCAGAGCTAGATCATGCTCGTCGTGACAGTGCGGCGCGCTCGGCAGTGGCTCGAATCCGTCGAAGATCAAGTCCCCACGGATGTCAGCCGTGTAGTTTAAATTTCCGAATCTGACCTGACGGCCAGGGACGTAGCTTTCGATCTGCTCCAGATGGCCAAGCAAATTGGCCCACAGTGCGAAGCCGCCGAAGACGAAGATCTGTCCGGGGAGGAAGGTCTCACCTTGGACTTCATCGCTATCGATGATCATAGGAGCCATCGAGCCTGACGGCGACGACACACCGGAACTCTCAATGAAAGCACCAATGTCGGTGTCAAAACCAGCGGATCTCGGGTAGGGGGTCCCGAACTGTGCGTCTAGGCCGGATGGTAACAGGAGACAAGGGACACGAAGTTTTACCCAGGTTCGGGCCCTCTCGATGGAGGTAAAACCCTACGTCATGCTTGATTAATATTGATGATATGGGTAGTACAAGAGTAGATCTACCACGAGATCGAGGAGGCTAAACCCTAGAAGCTAGCCTATGGTATGATTGTTGATGTGTATGTTGTCCTACGGACTAAAACCCTCCGGTTTATATAGACACCGGGTAGGGTTAGGGTTACAAAGAGTCGGTTACAATGGTAGGAGATCTGCATATCCGTATCGCCAAGCTTGCCTTCCACGCCAAGGAAAGTCCCTTCCGGACGCGGGACAGAGTCTTCAATCTTGTATCTTCATAGTCCTAGGAGTCCGGCTGAAGGTATAGTCCGGCCATCCGGACACCGCCTAATCCAGGACTCCCTCACCGTGACTGTATAATAACCACTAAACGTAAATGGTGACCGTAATGAGTGGATTATGAAGTCCAATGTATGTATCGTGCTTTCTCTTCAAATACAATGATCATCATTGCATATATCGCGAGAGAAAGATGAAACATGCGTGAATTTTCTGGGGGCTTACTTTTAGAGGATCTAGAGATAGTTTTGTGTGCATACGTGAAAGGGGCGTACAGGGGGGGGTGTCGGTGTCAAAACCGGCGGATCTCGGGTAGGGGGTCCCGAACTATGCGTCTAGGCCGGATGGTAACATGAGGCAAGGGGCACGAAGATTTACCCAGGTTCGGGCCCTCTCGATGGAGGTAAAACCCTACGTCCTGCTTGATTAATATTGATGATATGGGTAGTACAAGAGTATATCTACCACGAGATCGGAGAGGCTAAACCCTAGAAGCTAGCCTATGGTATGATTGTTGATGTGTATGTTGTCCTACGGACTAAAACCCTCCGGTTTATATAGACACCGGAGAGGGTTAGGGCTACACAAAGTCGGTTACAATGGTAGGAGATCTTCATATCCGTTTCGCCAAGCTTGCCTTCCACGCCAAGGAAAGTCCCTTCCGGACACGGGAAGGAGTCTTCAATCTTGTATCTTCACAGTCCAGGAGTCCGGCTGAAGGTATAGTCCGGCCATCCGGACACCCCCTAATCCCAGACTCCCTCAGTAGCCGCTAAACCAGGCTTCAATGACGACGAGTCCGGCGCGCAGATTGTCTTTGGCATTGCAAGGCGGGTTCCCCCTCCAAGTACTTCATAGAAGATTTTGAACACAAAGATAGTGTCCGGCTCTGCAAAATAAGTTTCCACATATTGCCATAGAGAGAATAATATTTACACAAATCTAATCTGCTGACGTATTCCGTATCGTGACACACCACGGCCAAGCCTTTATCCGAGTCGTTTCATTATCCCACCTCAGCGCGTCATGCGAGGCGGTTTCCTTGGCACGTCTTGTTAAAGCAGAGATCATGTCCCCTTATTCCGGGATTCTCATCAATACGGGCATGGGTAACCCAACCGCTTCTAGGACTCCTAGATTATAGGCAAGTCCAAACGGACACGGAGAGGACCCTTGATATTCACCCTCTTTATAAAGGGGACAAGGCCTTTATTTTTCCCTCCCGTGCTCAATCGAATCCTTCCCCCACCTCAAGCTCAAAACGCCCGAAGTTCAGGTCAGGTGCTCCGAACCTTCAGTCATGTCCGGATCTAGCCTTCAAGGCCGATGGGTTCCTTCCTCCGTCACGGAAGAATACCTCAAAAGGTTGAGGGAGGCCAGATATCTAACCGCCGAGATTTTGCATCGGCTGCCTCCCCGAGGGCAGGCCGTACCCACCCCTGAACCTAACGAAAATGTCGTGTTTGTCTCCCACTTCCTCCGAGGCCTAGGCCTCGCTCTGGATCCTTTCGTAAGGGGTGTGATGTTTTACTATGGGCTAGACTTTAATGATCTAGCTCCGGACTCCTTTCTTCACATCATGACATTTATTGTCGTGTGCGAGGCCTTCCTCCGGGTTACCCCTCACTTTGGCCTATGGCTCAAGACCTTTGATGTGAAGCCGAAGATGATCGAGGGGCAACATGCAGCGTGTGGAGGTGCCTCAATACGCAAGATGACGGGAGCTCAGTGGCCCAAAGGTTCCATCCCAGAGGTGTCTGAATTGTGGCAACAAGAGTGGTTCTACATCACGGCTCCTAGAAGTGCCGAGTGGGTGGCTCCCCCTGTTTTCCGCTAGGCCCCCCCACCACAGCTGATGTCATGGATCAGTAGAGGTCTGAGCTGGGGGCCAGCCAAGGACGTGCCTATACTGCAAAGTCGCATTCGAGATCTCTTCAATGGAGATTTCAGTTTGGTTGCGGTAATACAGGTTATGCTGGTTCATCAAGCCCAGCCTTGCAAACGTCAGCCTCTTCGCCTATGGGAGTTCAATCCCAAGGGACCGTGTGCCATTCAAAATTTCCTCGGTCTGACGCACGAGGAGATGTACAAGTCATTCTTCGGACCTCAAGTGAAGTGTCCGGAGATCACCGAGGACATGGGCCTGAGTAGTAACCGCGCCGCCGATGAGGTAAGGCATCTTCCGGCCGAACATCTCTCTTCGTTACGAAGTTATTTCTGAAAGTTCACTTTTTGACCAGGGCTGGCTAACAAAGGCGAAGTTGATTCGGTGTTCGGCCCCCCTCCCTGAGGGTTTGGAAAATCCGGTATTGGAAAAGATGCTCCAGACCGCACCTTGCCCGGAGCCCTTGAAGGAAGACACTGTGGAGGATAATGCGGGCGGACGCGGGCCACCAACGCTGCCCACTCTAGCCGAGGGAGCGAGCGTCTCCATGAAGGAAGGCGACCAGAAGAGGAAAAGGACTACACCCGGGGATTCGGAAGCCAAAGCTTCCAAACGGGAGAAGAAGTCTCCCACATAGGGTCCAACCTCAGGGGGCGCCATTGCCGCACAAAGTCCGCGGGGGGATCAATTCTCCTGCGAGTCGTAAGTGACCCAAAATACTTTTAATGGTACAGATATGCCATCTTTTTCTTCTGAGAAAATAACCACTGCATATATTTTTGCAATTTGAGCCTTAGCCCCTCTCAAATGAGCTCGTCTTCGGGGGATCTTCTTCCAGAGATGATGGAGAGCGAAACGCCTCCTCCGGACTCCTCCGTGCCAGAAGCGGGCGACCCTGAAGTGTCGTCGCGGAGGGCCTCTCCGAGTCTGATGAGGCCAGAAGATAATCCCATTGACCCCCGAAGCTCCCAGTGTCCAGCTCCCGAAGAGAGCAGACAAAAGAGTCCAGCATTGTCTGGTGTGCGATCGGATGATCTGAGGGAGTTGGTGGGGCAAGCGGCCATCTCAGATGAACACCGTGTGCTGATGAACATGGTGATGGAGAGAATATCGTCCGCCGAAAGCGGATTGCATGAAGCTTTTATGAGTCTACTGACAGGCTTTGAGGTACGTAAAAGAATGTATGATAGTCCTGCACATGCTAGGTGTGCCCTGTGTAGATAGTAGCCCCTGAGACTCTGGTTGTCGTCGGAAACGACGACGAACAGAGGATCATATTCCTAGGTAATAACCATACTGCCTCTATGTGCAGGTGACGGAAGCTCCGGTGGCTAGCCGTACTAGCGAGTTTGCCCATTTAGAACGGCAGTTTGATGCGGCAGACGCCGACATCGAGCTTGTTAACAAAAGGCTTGACGAGGCGCAGGGTAAGTGTCATTATCTGGTAAACGTCACATAGGAAGAGCAGCATGATGCTAGTATCTTTAATATGTTGTGACTGCAGATGCAGCTGCCACCGTTGAAGCCTTATGGGCAGAACTTGCCTGAGCCAAGGAACAAGCGAGGTTGGGTAATGTGGCTGCTACGAAGGCGGCCGAAGAGTTGCAAGCCGAGAAGGCCGCGCATGGCGAGACCCGAGACAAGATGGCCAATATGGATATAGAATTAAAAGCCACCGCCGACTGTTGCCGGGTTCTTGAAAAGGAAAACCAAGCGAAGGCATCGGACCTTCAGAAGGCTGCTGCGGTGAAAAAGGATCTCCGCTCTGCTATGAGGGCAAAGAAGGAGGAGCTGCGGGAAGCCGGGGATATTGTAGCTGGGAAATCCTTTATGTTGCGGAGGAAACTCGGATATCCATGGTATGCCCCTCTGGAGAGGCTGTGGCGTTCGGAGGATGTGTATATGGATTTGGTGGCAAGCGCTGCAGATGCGGCCAAGTACTTCCAGGGTCAGACGGACCGTGAAGTAGACCAGTAGTTTTGGAGACAATTCCATTCTCCCGAGCGTCCACTTTCATTGACTGACCAATTAGCCGAATGGGCCGAACTAAATAGGTTGTCCGGACTCTCCATGAGGTCTGTTGTGGATCAGCTGTTGCCGGAAAGGTCAAAACCGAGCAGCTATTTCGGCTTGGTGCAGCAGGTCCTTGATGTGGTGCCGCACATTGATGCGATGAGGAGGTCGGCGTGCATAGAGGGCGCATGGATGGCCTTTGCCCGTGTTAAGGCATACTGGGCGGAGATGGATGCTACCAATGTTGCAGCGCGGGATTCGGCTATAGGTCGAAAGGCTGCTGAGCACTACTTTGAAGAAGTTCTTGAGGGTGCCCGTTTGATAGAGACCTAGTGCTCAAAAAATATTATGTTTGAGTGATATGTAATCTCATTGTAAGTGAAATGCTTTTATGAATTTTTATAAGGCTATTTTTATACTTTTGCCTGAAAGTAATATGATGCCTCCTGGGCGGCCGTTTATGTATACATGCGTATAACCTGAAAGATTGCAGTCGTTGGCTTCAACCCCCACGCATATAATGCGGAGGTGCTCGCAAAAACACGCGTTCACACTTAACCCAACGTCTTGGTCCTATTAAGGACGTGATAGCGGAGCGAGCGAGGCAACCGGACTATAAGGCTTTAGCACTTTCACTTAGCCATAGGAGTTTGACAGTGGGGCTACTAGATAGCCCCTGGTGGCACCGCACTATCCCGATTCTGGGGTGCGTACATGCCTTGCCGGAAAATGGCCCTTTGTTAAGGCGGAGGAATTCTAACATTCCCACAGGTCATCGAGTGGTTGACCAGTCTCACGCTATATCATGACAGTCAGTTTTCGGCTTTCTCTACTGAGGTGCTCGTCCGGATGAACTAGGGCACAATCGCAGTAGTTCTCCTACTGCTACCTTAGCCGGCAAGGTCGAACGTAAGGCACCAAAACACAGGAGCCGGGCAAACCCAACATTTGTTCAAAGACAATGATTCGGAGCTGATGCATATAGGGCCAAACTCGCGACGCCGAACACTCCCTAAGGTATTCGGTCTTTGTGGTATAAACCGGGCCTAAATAGTGGCCTTTGTAAGAAGCCCCTTGTGTCCAAGTACGCGCATTGTTCTAGCGTGGCCACATGCCAAGACGCCAGCATCCTTCTCAACGGTGGATATGTGTCAACAAGAGACAGTAAAAATGGTTTATGCAGGGTCTTAATCTAAAAAGAACCCTTGGAGCGGGTCCCTGCTGCACGTCTGCGCCTGTGTCTCCGTTCTGCCGTATCCTGGACGGGTGTGGCATGATGATCGTGTGTAAAATAGAGGAAGTTAAGTAAAAAAGTCGTCGTGCAAAAAGATAGTTTTTAGAGAAACCATGTAAATTTCACGATGACAAGAAGTTGACACTTGTCTGCGCGCGTTGAGCCCCTTGTATTGACAAATGGGGTGTCTGACCATTTATTCCATATAAATAGCGGTGCCGGACTTGATTAGTTGTATCTGAGGTCTTGACGTCCTATTGGATGCTTTCGCTTGTCCGGGCGCCTTTAGTGTGTGGCTGCCAAGGCAGCCTCACTCTCTTCGGCGCGCAGAGATCGCTTGATATTTCCATGCATTGTAATGATGGCACGTGGACCGGGAATCTTGAGTGTGAGGGAGGCGTAGTGTGGCATTGCATTAAAGTGAGCGAAAGCTTCGCGTCCGAGCAATGCTTGATAGCCACTTTGAAACGGAGCAATGTGGAAAGTTAAATGCTCGCGATGGAAGTTGTCGGGGGAGCCGAATATAACTTGTAGTAGGAGGGAGCCCGTACAACGAGCCCCTGGGCCTGGCGTTACTCCTTTAAAGGTAGTATTGCTATGGCGAATTTGTGTTGGGTCTAACCCCATCCCGCGGATTGTATCCTGATATATTAGGTTTAGGCTACTGCCGCCGTCCATCAAGACTCTTGTGAAGTGATATCCGCCAATTACCGGGTCTAATACCAGGGCAGCCCATCCTGCGTGTCGGATACTTGCTGAGTAATCGCGATGGTCGAAAGTGATCGGTTGAGATGACCAGTGGCAGGACTTCGTGGTGACAGGCACTTGGGTATATTTTCCTGGGAGTGCCGCGTTGTTTTTTCCCTTGATTACGTGTAACACGTTTACCGTTTTGACTTCTGGTGGAAATTTCTTTTGTTCCCCCGTGTCTTGCTTGGGGGGCTCGTCCTCGTCTTCACTTGGTGTATCCTCCCCCTTGTGTACGGCGTTGAGCTTGCCGGACTGCTTGAAGACCCAACATTCTCTGTGGGTATGATTAGCAGGTTTGCCAGGGGTACTATGAATCTGACATACTTGGTCCAGAATTTTGTTGAGGCTGGACAATTCATCCCTGGTGCCTTTAGGGGGCGGCTTTTGACCTGGCCGAGAGCTTTTGAATCCGGCATTTACTGTCGTGCCCTTCGTGTTGTCTTCTTTATTCCGGCGTTTGTTATTGCTGTTGCGCCGTGATTTCCCGTTTCCATCTCTAACTTCAGATGTGCTGGGGTCGCTGGTGCTGCATCTGGCTAGCCAGCTGTCCTCACCCGCGCAAAAGCGGGTCATGAGGTTTGTCAGTGCGGCCATCGTTCTCGGCTTATTTTGGCCGAGGTGTCTGGCGAGCCATTCGTCACGGACGCTATGCTTGAAAGCTGCCAGGGCTTCGGCGTCCGGACAGTCGACAATCTGGTTCTTTTTAGTAAGAAACCTGTTCCAAAGCTTTCGGGCTGACTCTCCGGGTTGTTGAGTTATATGACTCAAATCGTCCGCATCCGGAGGTCGGACATAAGTCCCTTGAAAATTTGCCCGAAAGGCGTCTTCGAGCTCTTCCCAACTTCCAATCGAGCTTTCGGGTAGGCCTTTGAGCCAGTGACGAGCTGGCCCTTTGAGCTTGAGGGGTAGGTACTTGATGGCGTGGAGATCATCCCCTCGAGCCATATGGATATGAAGGATGTAGTCCTCAATCCAGACCCCAGGGTCTGTTGTTCCGTCGTATGCCTCTATGTTTACGGGCTTGAATCCTTCTGGAAATTCATGGTCCAGCACCTCGTCGGTGAAGCATAGGGGATGTGCGGCACCCCTGTAGCTGGGTGTACCGCGTTGTTCGGATGTTTGTTGTGTTGCATTGTATGCTGGGGCGCGCTTGCGTGGTCCATAGATGGATCTTGTTGCGCCGTCCTTTGGGTGCGAGCCCTCGCATGGGTCGCGTATTGTATTGTGAGCGGCATTGTATGCCGATCTGTGTTGGTAGAGGGGTCGTCTATCCGACCAGGTGGCTGCTTTGATATTTGTTTGTGGGGGTTCTGAGGCCTCCTCATCGAATTCGGGTAGCAGCTTCCGCTTTGGGTAGCTCTTGGAGGGGCGATTGTCGCCGTACCTTGCTGCGGTGTTGAGTATTTTACTCCATCTGATTTGGAGTGTGTCTTGCGCGGCTTTGAGCCTTTGCTTCTGCTTTTTCAGACTCCTCGCGGTGGCAACAAGCCTTTTACGGGCAGTCTGCTGCTCCGGGTGCCTGTCCGGCGTTATGTCGTCCGGACCATTAGCCTTGATAGGATTTGTTTGTTCGGTTTGATTATCCGGATTGCCGTTGTCCGGCAGCGGTTCGCCCTACTCCAGCGCTGGGTCTATATGATCGCTATTTTTGTCGAGGCGGGATTTCGGGCGGCGCTTGCATCGCCGCTTTGACTGCTTTTTGAGGGAACAAGCTTTCGGTGCATCCTTCCGCTCCTCGTCGTCATCTTTTGGTGCGTCCACCATGTATACGTCATATGATGAGGTGGCGTTCCAGGGTCCAATGGGCGCTGGTTCTTCATCGTCTACTTCATCAGCGTCCATACCATCGATGTCTGCGGAGTCGAAGTCGAGCATGTCGGTTAAATCGTCGACAGTGGCTACAAAGTGGGTGGTGGGTGGTCTTTGAATTTCTTCATCATCCGAATTCCAACCTTGCTGACCGTAGTCCGGCCAGGGCTCTCCTGATAAAGAGAGAGACTTCAGTGTCTTCAGAATGTCGTCAAAAGGCGAGTGCTGAAAGATGTCTGCGGCAGTAAACTCCATAATCGGCGCCCAATCAGATTCGATCGGTAGGGGCGCGGAGGGTTAGGAGTCCGGAGAGGGGTCCGGCTCCTTGAAGTCACGAGTCTCGCAGAGTACGGGGCTGGTGTTCGGCTCAATCGCCATTGGGATCGCAGCCCCCGAGGTTGCGTCCAATCACCCATCCTCGATCGGCGCAGTTGGCTCCGAATTGAGGGTCGGAGCCGATGCGGGTGCGGCCGCCAGGGCACTGTTCGGTGGCAGAACTAGATCATGCTCGTCGTGACAGTGCGGCGTGCTCGGCAGTGGCTCGAATCCGTCAAAGATCAAGTCCCCACGGATGTCAGCCATGTAGTTTAAACTTCCAAATCTGACCTGACGGCCAGGGGCGTAGCTTTCGATCTGCTCCAAACGGCCGAGCGAATCGGCCCGCAGTGCGAAGCCGCCGAAGACGAAGATCTGTCCGGGGAGGAAGGTCTCACCCTGTACTGCATCGCTATTGATGATCGCAGGAGCCATCGAGCCTGACGGCGACAACACAGAGGAACTCTCAATGAAAGCACCAATGTCGCTGTCAAAACCGGGGGATCTCGGGTAGGGGGTTCCAAACTGTGCGTCTAGGCCGGATAGTAACAGGAGGCAAGGGACACAAAGTTTTACCCAGGTTCGGTCCCTCTCGATGGAGGTAAAACCCTACGTCCGGCTTGATTAATATTGATGATATGGGTAGTACAAGAGTAGATCTACCACGAGATCAGAGAGGCTAAACCCTAGAAGCTAGCCTATGGTATGATTGTTGATGTGTATGTTGTCCTACGGACTAAAACCCTCCAGTTTATATAGACACCGGAGAGGGTTAGGGTTACACAAAGTCGGTTACAATGGTAGGAGATCTTCATATCCGTTTCGCCAAGCTTTCCTTCCACGCCAAGGAAAGACCCTTCCGGACACGGGATGGAGTCTTCAATCTTGTATCTTCACAGTCCAGGAGTCTGGCTGAAGGTATAGTCCGGCCATCCGGACACCCCCTAATCCAGGACTCCCTCAGGGGGTATGCGATGGAGAGAGAGATGCTCTTCGTTTCTCTTTATTATGACTAACTTTGTATATAGTATAAAAATATACAAATTCACAGTGCGGAATAAAATCATTGTGGGCACCATGCAATGCAAATTAGCATTCGTACTCCTCCATATAACTTTGTAATGTTGTATATATGTAGAAACTCTAAAATAATTTTTTGGCCACACTTTGTTCAAAAGGAATGTTGTATGCAAAATAAACGTGAAGAGAGGGCTTTTTAGATCAATGGGGTACGTCATGTAACATGTGTGAATGTGTAGTTGGTGCATTTGGCGGGGCCTAGAGAGGTGTGTGTGTGTGTGTGTGTATTACGTATTCGAGAGAGGCATGGATAGAGGGGCCGACGGGGTGCGTGGGAGAGATAGCACGAGAAATGAGAGTGGTCTAGAGAGAGAGACGAATATGACATCACGACAAGAGATTCCATTCCCTTGAGTGTGTATATGCAAGGGGGGAGGGAATAGAGGCACCAAGAGAAATTTTCTATGTGTGTGGTGTTTGTGTTGGTATGTGTCACGGAGTCCATCGGATTTTCAAGTTATAGGATTGTGAAGGATAATCGTAGTTATAGGATTTTCAAGTTTCAAAATTTCAAAAAGAAGCGGATAATTTAATGAGGTTTTCAAACATACAAGGTCAAATATAACGTTGTCTATTTAGGACAATCCTAATAGTTTAAGAGTACTCTAAATGTGAATTCTTGTGTTTCAAAATTTCGAATGAAGCGCCAAAAGAGCCTCTACTCACTCGAAACCACGTGAGACCAATGTTTGGTAGTACAAGGAAATTACTTTTCTAATAACTCCGACCCGTGAAACCTACCGGCCCGACGTCCAAAGGTCTAAACCGGGGTAGGTTTGTAGCTTCATCTAGACGCCACGCAACCGCATCCGAAAAACATTCATACACAATGGCCGCCTAAGCACACATGCGCGCGGCCGAAATCGCTCCCACCCACTATTTGGGACACCTAGGATTACCATCTTACCCCCGACCCGCAGTAGGTCCGAAATTTAAGAGGGCGGCAAAGTTTGTACTTTCCCCAAATTTCAAACAAGCGTGTCCCATCTTCTGTTAAAAAAAGCCAAAAACAAGCGCGTCCCAGACCGAAACATGGTTCCCCCCACCCGTCTGATTCCCCATTTGTACTCCGTGGGTGCCAAAACTACCTCTCCACCAGCCGCGAAACCACGGCGTCCTCCATCCGCCACCCCACCCCACCCATCAACCGCCGCCCTCCTCCATCACGCCGGAGCCGATACCCTGACGTCATCGTCCACCGCAACCTCAACCGCAACGCCCTCCACGGCTAGTAGTTGAAGCCGAGGGCGAGCCATCCGTACCCGAGCCAGTTCAACCACGCCGTCCTGCGCCTCACCGATGCCGCTCCAACTTTGCCACCCTGCACCGCACCAGAGTTGTTCCTGCTACGCCGTCCTTCGCTGCTTCGGATCTGCTTCCCCTCCGCCGACATACGACCACGGCAACACAGTCAACAATTTGGCCATGGTTTCGTCCAAGCCGGCACCCTCCAGAACATCGGTTTCCCTGATAAAAAGAAGAAGATCGGCGCGACATGTGGAGGTGACCACACCGGCAACTGAAAAAGGTACTCCTCTTTCCTTATTCGTGCAAATCTTACGTCTCTGCTTGCACGGTATTCATCCCACAGAAGATACTAGTTGACCGCTTCATCTTGATACTAGATATTCCTAGTAACTCGCGATGCACAAGGTTTCTCCTCATATACTATTTCACCTTAGCTAGAGGTCCGTCGCCCCCCTGAATTTCAATTTTTGGCCAGTTGATTCCCAATTAACGGAAGCATTCCCTAGCGTAACTGGCGCTAGTACGCCTATTACGCCAGGGAAGCAGTGCCTTGGTGTTTATCTTAGGGGCGTGTGCGGCCTAGAGCTACTGGCGCCCGATCTGGAGGTAGGCCGAGATTAAAAGGATGTCCTGGGGGCGCTACCAAGCACGGCGGTGGTGTGAGGTCGATGGGAGGGCGGGGCGGCGGAGGCAGGGGTCTGGGCCGATGGTCGTTGGTGGTTCGAGAAAGATCGTCAATAGTGACTGGTGGGAGGTAGACGAAGGCCATCTGCCCGTTCCTTATAGATCGGACGGTTCATTAAAAAAATTGACTGACCTATTTATTTTCAATCGACTGTTATCTTAGATATGACCACATGTGGTGGTGTGCTGGAGGAGTACCTGCATTTCCTATGCTCATATATTACAAAATCATACGGAGTAGAATCTAATTTTGTTTGTCATGCAATGTTGTAGAGCTATCATATGTCTCATGTCATTTATTTTTCAGCCACCTGCTATCTGCTACTTTTACAGTGCACTAGTTTTGCGCACACTTCACCCTTACTCTCACTATTGTGTTTTTATGCAAGGGTATTTCAGACTCTGCTGCCATGAGAGAAGCCAAAAGAAAAGAGAGAAGTCGCTCCAGCTTCGTATGCGGGTAGGCAAAACACGTTACAGCGCTATAAAGGGTGCAGTGTCAACAGATGGAGACGGTAAACATAGCTCTGGAGTTGATGACCTCGCTCGCAATGAACCACCATCCCAGGTGCTTGCTTTAACTTCGCGGTGTCATATGTGGTTGCATGTTCCATATGGTGTCTAGCTTGTATTCGAAAGGCTGAAGTCGGTAAGATAAGGAAAGATATTTTGTTATATGAGCCGCCATCCCGTGAGCACCAGAAGCCAAATAGCTAGTCAGGGCACTGGCCGAGCCAGTGACAAGCCCAGCAAAGATAGGCATCACCTGGAAGCCAACTAAAAAGCTGCGATGGTGGCGAAGTAGCCCGCCTCCCTCCGGGCTCTCAGGTCCTAGATGATCATGCTCACCACTCCAGCCAGATGTATTGCTTCCAATTTGGTTAAATTGCATCTGATTAGCTTACACATTATACCTTTGAATATGACATGCCTTTCTGTTTTTGGTACATACTTGTACATCTGTATATTAACCATGTTCTTACATCAAACTAATGTTCTTGTGTATCCCTCATCAATCACTTATGACGAGGCAGGCAGGTAAGGGGACTACTCCTCATTTAAAGAATACAGCGTCAGCTCCCGACATGATTCTCAAGAAACAGAAATGCTAGATAAAAATAGTGAACGTAGCTCTGTATTTGATTACAGCATTTCCCCTACACTAGCATCGCAGGTACTTGCTCTAACTTGGCAGCGTGATATTTGGTTGCATGTTCCATATGGTGTCTAGATTGTAATTCTTCCAATCTGGTTAAACTGCATGTGCTAGTCTGCTTAGCTTATACATTATACCTGTTAATGTGACATGCTTTCTTGTATTTAGTACATAGTACATCTGTCTATTAAGCATGTCCTTACATAAACTTATTTTTTTTGTATCCCGCATCAATCAACATGACGAGACACCTATAATATATGCAGTGCGATATTAGTTGCATCTTTCAGATGATTTATAGCATGCGCTGCTCCTAATTTGTTGAAATTCCATTTATGATGGGACGCTTTTAACTTGGCAGAGTCATATTGGTTGCATCTTTCATGTGGTGTCTAGCTTGCATTGCTTCTTATTTGCTGGAATGGTTTCTGCTTAGTTTACACAAACAGTTGTGAACATGCCATGCCATCCTATTTTTCGTACATATTCCATCCTGGTATCATGTGTTTGCCTTACATCAAAGTAGTGATTGTCAGTATCATGCATGAATGAGTTCTGAAGAGAGAATATTATTGCTTTTTCTTGTCGGTTTTACTTGACAATTCAAAATCAATAAAGCGGAAAGAAGTTAGCAAGGCAGCGGAAAAAGGTGCTCCTTCCGAATGGAGGGCCTCTACAGCTTCTACTCCTCCACACCTCCAAGATGATTTCCAAGACAACACATGCATAGACACTCAACAAAGCTGTGTTTATGATGAGCACGTCTCCCCTAGTGCAGCATCACCGGTGCTCCCTCTAACTTGGCACTGTTATATGTGGTTGCATGTTATGTGTGATGTCTAGCATGTATTGCTTCTAATTTTGTTGAATTCCATCTGCTTACTTTACACATTATACTTGAATAAGACACGTGTTCCTGTTTCTAGAACATACAATATCTATCTATCACACCATGTTCTTACATCAAATTACTACTGTTGTGTAACCTGCAACAATCACTTATCATAAGACACGTTTAACTTCGGAGTGTGATATAGGTTACATCTCACGTTCTTTTCTAGCTTGTACTACTAATTTGTTGAAATGGCACTTATGAACACTACTAGGGAAAAGCCTATACACAGAATCTTACCAGCAGCGCGCTTTAAAATCAGGCGATGCTGCTAAGTAGCAGTAGCACGGGTTTTTAAACCTCGCTACTACTAAGTTGATAGCAGTAGCGCTGGTTTATAACCCTCGCTACTACTAAGCGGTCTCTACCGTGCCCCCCGGGACATGCCATAGTAGTAGCGCAGGTTTTTAACCCTCGCTACTACTAAGTTGATAGCAGTAGCGCTGGTTTTTACCCCTCGCTACTACTAAGCGGTCTCTACCGTGCCCCTGGGCCATGCCATAGTAGTAGCGAGGGTTATAAATCCTCGCTACTACTAAGTTTTTACCCCTCGCTACTACTCCGGGACATGCCATAGTAGTAGCGAGGGGTAAAATCCCTCGCTACTACTAAAGGTCCCATTTTGAAACTCTACCCCCCCTGTGGATCGCCTTTTCGGTTTTGTAAAAAGAAAAATAAAATGATAAAACTTCAAAATTTAAAATCCTTTGAGATGTAATTATGTTACTACATCTACTAGTTAGGAAAATTTAAAAACTTAAATTTGGACATGTTTTGCAAAAAGTGTAGTGAAAAATGTAAAACGGCTATAACTTTTGCATATGATGTTAGAAAAAAACGTATAATATATCAAAATGTTTCAAAAATTAAAAAAGTTATGCTCAAATTTCAGTTTTTTTTAATTTTGGTCAAATCTGGTCAAACTATGGTCAAACTACTTATTCAAGACGTATTAGTGTTACTAAATAATTATTCAAGAATATTAGTGTTACTAGATAATTATTTCAGTTTTTTGGAATTTTGGTCAAATCTGGTGAAACTATGGTCAAACTTTGGTCAAAATGTGGTCAAACTCCTTATTCAAGAAATATTAGTGTTACTAAATAATTATTGTGGTTTAGAACAATAGTTTTAAACTCAAACAGCGAAATGTGTGACTTCATGCTCAAGCTAAACTCCCGAGGGTTAATAGGATTGACATCTTACTATTGTCAGGAAAACAACAAGTGCAGACTTGGAATCGACGGAGAATAGAACCCGGAAGTTAAGCGTGCTCAGGCTGGAGTAGTGAGAGGATGGGTGACCGTCCGGGAAGTTAGATGATTTGGAATGATGAGGGGTGATTAGAGATTAAATTGAGCAGCAATGAAGGTGATTGGAGATTAGAGGTTAAAATAATTCAGAAATTTGAAAATTTGGGCAAAAAATTCGAAAAAAAATTCCGCGGGTAACCCACGCTACTACTAACGGACGTAGTAGTAGCGCGGGTGCGCCCGCGCTACTGCTATACGTTAGCAGTACCGCCGGCCCCCGCGCTGCTGATAGGCCCAAAACCCGCGCTGCTGCTAGGCTTTTCCCTAGTAGTGGAAGAGACAGTTTTAACTTGGTAGAGTGATATTTGTTGCATCTTTCGTATGGTGTCTAGCTTTCATTGCTTCTAATTTGTTAAAATGCCTTCTCCTTAGTTTACACATCACAAGCTGTGAATATGCAATGATGTGAATATGCAATGTCACTAATGACGAGAGACCTCTAACATGGTAGTGTGATGTTGTTTGCATCTTGCATATGATTTATTTCTTGTACTGCTTCACATTTGTTTAAACGCCATTTATGATGAGACACTGTTAACTTGGCAGAGTGATATTTGTAGCATCTTTCATATGGTGTCTACCTTCCATTGCATTGCTTCTAATTTGGTGAAATGTCTTCTTCTTAGTTTACACATCATAGTTCCGGTTATGTCTTCCGTCCTGTTTTTCATACATATTACATCCTCCTATCATGTGGTTGTCTAACATCAAAGTTCAGTTTGTCTGCATCACGCATCAATTTGTTCTGAAGAACTAAATTGTTATTCGTTTTTCTTGTCGGCTTGACTTAACATGGCACAGAGAAAGAGGAAGAAACACAGAATGGCAGGGAATGAGAAGCAGATGAATCCTGCAGATTCTGCTGGTACTGATGGTGCAATAGAATGTCAAAGTCCAACGGAAAATTCTACACACACGGCATCCCATGCTACATGAGTTGCAAAAAAAGCCAAACAGAAACAAATAGCTGCCACCAAACAAGCAGAGACAACCCTAGTTCTTGCAACACCTACCACAGTACTACCAGCTGCACGACTTACTCATGCGTCAACTGAGCTAGCAGCACGTTCCCAAGCTCCCTTGCCACCTGACACTACTTCCCAAGCACTCTTGACACAAGACGAGTTGGCAATATCAGATGAACCTTGTGAGCTTCAACAACAAGAAGGTAGTTGCTGGAGTCAAGTAACAGTTGCATGCTGATACGTCTCCAACGTATCTACAATTTTTGATTGCTCCATGCTATATTATCTACTGTTTTGGGCAATATTGGGCTTTATTATCCACTTTTATATTGCTTTCGGGACTAACCTATTAACTGGAGGCCCAGCCCAGATTTGTTGTTTTATGCCTATTTCAGTGTTTTGAAGAAAAGGAATATCAGACGGAGTCGAAACGGAATGAAATCAACTGGAGAAGTTATTTTTGGAAGGAAACGCACCTGATGGACTTGGACCCCATGTCAGAAGATACAGGAGCTGCCCACGAGGGTGGGGGCGCGCCCTTGCCTCGTGGGGCTCCCGTGGCCCCCCTGACGTGCTTCTTCTGCCTATATAACTCCATATACCCTAAAACTTCTAGAATGGAACATAGATCGGGAGTTCCGCCACCAGAAGCCTCCGTAGCCACCAAAAACCAATCTAGGCCAGTTCCGGCACCCTGCCAAAGGGGGCAATCCTTCTCCGATGGCCATCCTCATCATCCCGGTGCTCTCCATGACGAGGAGGGTGTAGTTCTCCCTCGGTGCTGAGGGTATGTACCAGTAGCTATGTGTTTGATCTCTCTCTCTTTCTCGTGTTCTTGAGATGATACGATCTTGATGTATCACGAGCTTTGCTATTATAGTTGGATCTTATGTTTCTCCTCCCCCTCTTCTCTCTTGTAATGAATCGAGTTTCCCCTTTGAAGTAATCTTATCGGATTGAGTCTTTAAATACTTGAGAACACTTGATGTATGTCTTGTCGTGGATATCTGTGGTGATAATGGGATATCACGTGATTCACTTGATGTATGTTTTGGTGATCAACTTGCGGGTTCCGCCCATGAACCTATGCATAGTGGTTGGCACACGTTTTCGTCGTGATTCTCCGGTAGAACTTTGGGGCACTCTTTGAGGTCCTTTGTGTTGGTTGAATAGATGAATCTGAGATTGTGTGATGCATATCGTATAATCATACCCACAGATACTTGAGGTGACATTGGAGTATCTAGGTGACATTAGGGTTTTGGTTGATTTGTATCTTAAGGTGTTATTCTAGTACGAACTCTAGGGCTGTTTGTGACACTTATAGGAATAGCCCAACGGATTGATTGGAAAGAATAACTTTGAGGTGGTTTCATACCCTACCATAATCTCTTCGTTCGTTCTCCGCTATTAGTGACTTTGGAGTGACTCTTTGTTGCATGTTGAGGGATAGTTATGTGATTCAATTATGTTAGTATTGTTGAGGGAACTTACACTAGCGAAAGTATGAACCCTAGGCCTTATTTCCACACATTGCAATACCGTTTAATTATGCTCACTTTTATCACTTGCTACCTTGCTGTTTTTATAATTTCAGATTACAAATACCTTTATCTACCATCCATATTGCACTTGTATCACCATCTCTTCGCCGAACTAGTGCACCTATACAATTTACCATTGTATTGGGTGTGTTGGGGACACAAGAGACTCTTTGTTATTTGGTTGCAGGGTTGCTTGAGAGAGACCATCTTCATCCTATGCCTCCTACGGATTGATAAACCTTAGGTCATCCACTTGAGGGAAATTTGCTACTGTCCTACAAACCTCTGCACTTGGAGGCCCAACAACGTCTACAAGAAGAAGGTTGTGTAGTAGACATCACATGCTTCTTTATATGTAGTCTCACAGTTTGATATACACTAACACTTCCTATGTTCGTTGTTGGACTAGCACCTAGGCGCAAGAGGAAACAAACATCAGGGATAATGCTTGATAGGTTAACTAAATCTAGAGGAGGAAGAATGGAGATCCGTTTTGAGGCAGGTTTAAAAAGGCCACGTGATGCTACAGAGTGAGCCAAGTTAGGTGTCATGTACGTATCCTCCCAACATGGATTCAGTACAGGAATGACAAAGACGAAACCCAGTTCAACACCTTCCTCGACCATTTATCTGTAAGTATGGTTATGTATGGAAACTAGTAATATCATCTTGCTCTGTCCCATACTTTCTTGGTTGTTGATAATGAGACTCCCATAATTTTCAACAAATGAGGTTCAAGTTGGATAGCCAAGATGATGCAACCACACAAGCTTGCACCCATGTTTTCAAGTCTGCTCTGCGACAGTATCGGTATAACTTGAGGAAAACTCACTTTGAAGGCAAGGCTAACAGTGAACTTTCCCAAACATCTCCAGTGGAAAATATATCGGATGAAGACTAGAGTGGCCTTATTAAACACTGGTCTAATCCGAAGTATCAGGTACATTATATATATATATGTGATCAGATCACATGTTGAAGTCCTATTTACGCATGTGCCACACAAATCTATCTTCTTGTAGGTGAACTGTTCAAAGAACAAGGCCAACCATACGAAAGTGAAATTCCAACAGACAACAGGATCTCGTAGCTATATTGCACACTGCGAGGCTCTTGTAATTAGCTGTTGTTTCACTTTTTTCCCTGTACCATATTATCAGATCTGTATTGACTTGTTTGAAATGCAGAGGAAAGCCCGCAAGGACCAAAAACTACCTGAACCAAATGTTGTGGAAATCTTCAAGGATTGTCACACCAGCAAGAAGAAGGGAATGACTACACCAGTCAAAGCCGTTATTGTAAGTCCTTAATCCTCATGCCTTTTAACTACTACTTACTCTGACTTGTGCCTTGAACTGCATGGTTTGCAGCCAATGTCTATTACTCTTTTCAATTTTATACACAATTTTCTTAGCGTATCATTGCACCTTACAAGGTTTAAAAGAGAGGAGTGATGTTCCTTTGATCTTGACCCGTAATCTAGTTCCATGCTGGACTTGCCCACACAATGTTACAATTGCATGTTTGTCTGTTCTCAGTTGTTTTGTGATATGAATGATGTCATACTATGCTTACCGTATTATAAACTTCGTCTCTTTATCCTTAGCCCTCAATACAATGTGAAGAAATAGACAATACATTAGCGATGGTACATGGTCATATGTTTGGAACCTGGTTTTATTATGTACTTTGCAATGAAATACAACTAATATTTTACATGGGTTCACCAGAATAAGTTCTGTATATAGACCAAAGCTATTTTGTTTGGTTTTGCTTCCTTCTTAATATCTTATGTTCTGGTACTACTAATGTAAAACCTCAACTTTTCATCAAGCTATGGAAAAATGGTGGAACCGCCACCTTCTAAAGGTGGCGAGGCAACTATAACCGCAATGTCAGCTCTTGCTGCAGTGGGTCAGTACCTGTCCACTAATAGTGCCAAAAGCACGTTCCTGCGTAATACTGGGTTGGTTGTTAAGGTAATATCGTCCAAACTGCCTCATGATCAAGATATGCAAGCTCAAAGCAATGTTGTATCTGCGCTCCAGACACAAGTCCATTCCCTAACAGAGACCCTTTGTGAAACAAGGAGAAACATTGCTCAATGTCGTCAAGATATGCATGGTTTTGAAACCAGACTATCAGACATTTTCTATGTTGTTCAGGAGCCTAGGGGAAATGAAGGCGAGGGTTATGGTGCTCCATCTGACAATACAACATGAAAACATAACACTCAGGTCAAATGAACTGAGCTTCTGAACTTCTGGTGGTGCATTTATCTGCTAGACTGTTAAGTTTTATGCCAACCTTCCTTTTGTTATATAGTTGTAATTTGTTTTGGTGCGATACAAAATTTATTATTAACATGCAGCCACCGGCTGAAGAAAACAACAAGCCATTTTTGTATAGTGTAGGGTGTGCCCTATATTTGCACTGGTGGCGATCTTTGATGCCGAGTGGATGTAATTTGTACAATCGCCTTAATAGCCTAGCGTTAGTTTCGGCCTTATTTATTTCCTAGTCTTCTTTTTCCCTGGTTTGCTAGTGGCCGCAACTACCATGGGCCATATACGGGCCGTAGGATCCATGGGTCTCCTACGGGCCGTTGATAAATGGGCCTGTAATCAGTGGGCCTCGGGCCGTCGGAAAAATGGGTCTACATGGGCCGTAATTAGGCATAATTGGTATCGGCCCAACACAGTAACAGGCCGTTAACAGGCCGTAGGATAGCAAAGGCTTAATTCTGTCATAGGCATAACGGGTTGTTAATGGGCCAGAATATAGGACAGGCTGGAAACGGCGCAATGGGTTAATAGACAAGAAACGGGCCGACTCTTGCCATGGGTCGAATTTGGCCCATTAGGGTAACAGGCCAGTAACTTGCCGACTCTTGCCATGGGCCCAATTTGGCCCATTAGGGGAACAGGCCAGTAAAAGGCCGACTTTTGCCATGGGCCGAATTTGACACATTAGCAGAATAGGCCAGTAACGGGTCGGAAGTAATCGAGGGCCGAAAAGGAGCCCAAGAACGTATGGGCCATCAATAGGCCGAAAGCTAACACGGGCTGGAAATGGCCCATGTAAATCACGGGCCGTTAACGGGCATAAAGAAAATTACTGTTCATTATGGGCTAGAGTCACCATAGGCCTGTAAAGGGCCGAAAGATACGAAGGCCTCATATGGGCCGAAAGACGTCATGGGCCATACATGGGCCGAAAGTGAAATGGGCTGGTGTTATATTCGACGACCCACATGACGTTGTTGGGACAATTTCCTTTAGGGCCTAACGGGCCGTGAGTTAACGGGCCGTAAAATGGGCTATTTGCGAAGAGACCGTTAACAGGCTTTTCATGGGCCAGTCTGTTAACTTTTGACCTAGTCAAACGGGACGGCTTTGTGAGCTAAATGGGCCAGTGGTGGGCCGTGGCACGTGTAGACATATCATAGGCGCCTATCTAACCCACTGATGAGCTGACACTTGTTTCGTCCGGCCAATAAGAATTTTACACGTGGAAATTTCCCATTGGTCGGGGCTGTTAACGGGTTATCGGATCCAAAACCCGACCCCATAGCTTAACGGCGTTCTGTTACGGTGGATGCCACGTGTCAGTCACCCTTGACGAAAGCACTTCTGTGACACGTGATTTATCGTCATGGAAGTGGACACTTCCGTGATGATAATTTTGGTAATGTCATGGAACACTTCTACGACAGCACAGGTATGACTATCTTGATTCTGTCATAAATTTGTCATGGATATACATGCATGACAAAAAACGCGACCTACTGTGACAAACACGTATCATCACGGAAGTATTTTTTTTGTAGTGACCTCTACCTGGTCGGGCCCTACGGGCAGCCGCCGCCCTTGCAGCCGGCCGCCACGACCGGGCCAGTCGCCCTGCCCTGGAACGCGGCCACCACGGCCCCGATCGGGCCTCTACACCACCACTAGCCTGGCCAGCCGCCACCTGCCGTCGCCCCACTGGCCGTAGTGGCTGGCTCCGACGATCGCCTCGTGCCCGATGCCTCCCGGGTCCGCGCTGCCCCGGCCCCAGCTGCCGGCTCCGCCGCCGCCCGCTGTCGCGCCTCAATGGCCACAGTGGCCAGGCCCGGCCCTCGCGGCGCCCCCCACGCCACCCGGGTCTGTGCCACCACAACCGCAGCTGCCGGCCCCGCCACCGCCCAGCACGGGGCCCGGGTCACCCTCGCAGGGAGTGATACGTCTCCAACGTATCTATAATTTTTTATTGTTCCATGCTATTATATTATCTATTTTGGATGTTTATGGGCCTTATTAAACACTTTTGTATTATTTTTGGGACTAACCTATTAACCCAAAGCCCAGAGCCAGTTTCTGTTTTTTCCTTGTTTTAGAGTATCGCAGAAAAGGAAAATCAAATGGAGTCCAATTGACCTTAAACTTCACGAAACTTATTTTTGGACTAGAAGAAGCCCACGGAGTATCGGAATTGGACCAGGAGAGTCCCAGGCTGCCCACGAGGGTGGGGGGCGCCCACCCCCCCTGGGCGCGCCCCCTGCCTCGTGGACAGCCCGGAGGTCCACCGACGTACTTCTTCCTCCCATATATACCCATATACCCTAAAAACTTCGGGAACGATAATAGATCGGGAGTTCCACCACCAGAAACCTCCATAGCCACCTAAAACCAATCTAGACCCGTTCCAGCACCCTGCCGGAGGGGGCAATCCCTCTCCGGTGGCCATCTTCATCATCCCGGTGCTCTCCATGACGAGGAGGGAGTAGTTCTCCCTCAGGGCTGAGGGTATGTACCAGTAGCTATGTGTTTGGTCTCTCTCTCTCTGTCTCTCTCGTGTTCTTGAGGTGGTATGATCTTGATGTATCGCGAGCTTTGCTATTATAGTTGGATCTTATGATGTTTCTCCCCCTCTACTCTCTTGTAATGGATTGAGTTTTCCCTTTGAAGTTATCTTATCGGATTGAGTCTTTAAGGCTTTGAGAACACTTGATGTATGTCTTGCATGGGATACCCGTGGTGACAATGGGGTATTCTATTGATTCACTTGATGTATGTTTTGGTGATCAACTTGCGGGTTCCGCCCATGAACCTATTGCTACCTCTTTTAGCACTGCATTGGTTTTCCCCGAAGAGGAAGGGATGATGCAGCAAAGTAGCATAAGTATTTCCCTCAGTTTTTGAGAACCGAGGTATCAATCCAGTAGGAGGCTACACGCAAGTCCCTCTTACCTGCACAAACAAATAAATCCTGGCAACCAACGGAAATAGGGGTCATGTAACGTCATGTATATAGGCATCACGTCCGAGACAAGTAGACCGACTCCTGCCTGCATCTACTACTATTACTCCACTCATCGACCGCTATCCAGCATGCATCTAGAGTATTAAGTTAAAAACAGAGTAACACCTTAAGCAAGATGACATGATGTAGAGGGATAGGCTCATGCAATATGAAGAAAACCCCATTTTGTTATCCTCGATGGCAACAATACAATACATGCCTTGCTTCCCTTACTGTCACTGGGAAAGGACACCACAAGATTGAACCCAAAGCTAAGCACTTCTCCCATTGCAAGAAAGATCAATCTAGTAGGCCAAACCAAACTGATAATTTGAAGAGACTTGCAAAGATAACCAATCATACATGAAAGAATTCAGAGAAGATTCAAATATTATTCATAGATAGGCTTGATCATAAACCCACAATTCATCGGTCTCAACAAACACACCGTAAAAAGAAGATTACATAGAATAGATCTCCACAAGAGAGGGGAGAACATTGTATTGAGATCCAAAAAGAGAGAAGAATCCATCTAGCTACTAACTATGGACCCGTAGGTCTGAAGTAAACTACTCACACTTCATCGGAGAGGCTATGGTGTTGATGTAGAAGCTCTTCGTGATCGATGCCCCCTCCGGCGGAGCTCCAGAACAGGCCCCAAGATGGGATCTCGTGGATACAGAAAGTTGCAGCGGTGGAATTAGGGTTTTGGCTCCTGTTCTGATCGTCTAGGGGTACGTGGGTATATATATAGGAGGAAGAAGTATGTCGGTGGAGCAACAGGGGCCCCACGAGGGTGGAGGGCATGCTTGGGGGGGTAGGCGCGCCCCCCTACCTCATGGGCTCCTGTTAGCTGGCTTGACGTAGGGTCCAAGTCTCCTGAGTTGTATCCGGTGAGAAATTCACGTTCCCGAAGGTTCCATTCTGTTTGGACTCCGTTTGATATTCCTTTTCTTCGAAACCCTAAAACAGGCAAAAAACAGCAATTCTGGGTTGGGCCTCCGGTTAATAGGTTAGTCCCAAAAATAATATAAAAGTGGATAATAAAGCCCAATAATGTGCAAAACATTGGATAATATAGCTTGGAGCTATCAAAAATTATAGATACGTTGGAGACGTATCAAGCATCCCAAAGCTTAATTCTTGCTCGTCCTCGAGTAGGTAAATGATAAAAACAGAATTTTTGATGCGGAGTGCTACTTGGCATAATTTTAATGTAATTCTTCTTAATTGTGGTATGAATATTCAGATCCGAAAGATTCAAGACAAAAGTTCATATTGACATAAAAATGATAATACTTCAAGCATACTAACTAAGCAATTATGTCTTCTCAAAATAACATGGCCAAAGAAAGTTCATCCCTACAAAATCATATGGTTTAGTCATGTTTCATTTTCGTCACACAAGAATGCTACTATCATGCACAACCCCGATGACAAGCCAAGCAATTGTTTCATACTTTAGTAATCTCAAACCTATAAACTTTCACGCAATATATGAACGCGAGCCATGGACATAACACTATAGGTGGAATAGAATATAATGAGGGGGGTTATGTGGAGAAGACAAAAAAGGAGAAAGTCTCACATCAACGAGGGTAATCAATGGGCTATGGAGATGCCCACCAATTGATGTTAGTGCAAGGAGTAGGAATTGCCATGCAACGGATGCACTAGAGCTATAAATGTATGAAAGCTCAACAAAATAAACTAGTGGGTGTGCATCCAACTTGCTTGCTCACGAAGACCTAGGGCACTTGAGGAGGCCCATTGTTGGAATATACAAGCCAAGTTCTATAATGAAAAATTCCCACTAGTATATGAAAGTGATAACATGAGAGACTCTCTACTATGAAGATCACGGTGCTACTTTGAAGCACAAGTGTGGCAAAGGATAGTAACATTGTTCCTACTCTCTTTTTCTCTCATTTTTTGGCGCCTTATATTTTTTTTATGGCCTTTCTCTTTTTTATATAATTCCTCACTTGGGACAATGCTCTAGAAAATGATGATCATCACACTTCTATTTATTTACAACTCAATGATTACAACTTGATACTAGAACAAAGATGACTCTATATGAATGCCTTCGGCGGTGTACCGGGATATGCAATGAACCAAGAGTGACATGTATAAAAGAATTATGAACGGTGGCTTTGCCACAAATACTATGTCAACTACATGATCATGCTAAGCAATATGACAATGATGAATGTGTCATGATGAACGGAATGATGGAAAGTTGCATGCCAATATATCTCGGAATGGCTATGGAAATGCCATAATAGGTAGGTATGGTGGCTGTTTTGAGGAAAATATAAGGAGGTTTATGTGTGAAAGAGCGTATCATATCACGGGGTTTGGATGCACTGGCGAAGTTTGCGCCAACTGTCAATGTGAGAAAGGGCAATGCACGGTACCGAAGAGGCTAGCAAGGATGGAAGGGTGAGAGTGCGTATAATCCGTGGACTCAACATTAGTCATAAAGAACTCACATACTTATTGCAAAAATCTACAAGTCATCAAAAACCTCGGTACTACGCGCATGCTCCTAGGGGGATAGATTGGTAGGAAAAGACCATCGCTCGTCCCCGACCGCCACTCATAAGGAAGACAATCAAATAACACCTCATGTTTCAAATTTGTTGCATAAAGTTTACCATACCTGCATGCTACGGGACTTGCAAACCTCAACACAAGTATTTCTCAATTTCACAATTACTCAACTAGCACGAATTTGATATTATTACCTCCATGTCTCAAAACAATCATCAAGCATCAAACTTCTCTTAGTATTCAACACACTCATCAGAAAGTTTTATTATTAATCTTGCATACCAAGCATATTAGGATTTTAAGCAAATTACCATGCTATTTAAGACTCTCGAAATATTCTAAGTGAAGCATGAGAGATCAAATAGTTTCTATAAAACAAATCCACCACCGTGCTCTAAAAGATATAAGTGAAGCACTAGAGTAAAATTATATAACTCAAAAGATATAAGCGAAGCACATAGAGTATTCTAACAAATTCCAAATCATGTATGTCTCTCACAAAAGGTGTGTACAGCAAGTATGATTGTGGTAAACTAACAAGCAAAGACTTAAATCATACAAGACGCTCCAAGCAAAACACATATCATGTGGTAAATAAAAATATAGCTCCAAGTAAAGTTACCGATAGAAGTAGACGAAAGAGGGGAAGCCTTCCGGGGCATCCCCAAGCTTTGGCTTTTAGGTGTCCTTATATTATCTTGGGGGTGCCATGGGCATCCCCAAGCTTAGGCTCTTGCCACTCCTTGTTCCATAATCCATCAAATATTCACCCAAAACTTCAAAACTTCACAACACAAAACTTAAAGTAGAAAACTCGTGAGCTCCGTTAGCGAAAGAAAACAAAAGACCACTTCAAGGTAATGTAATGAACTCATTTTTTATTTATATGGGTGTTATACCTACTGTATTCCAACTTCTCTATGGTTAATAAACTAATTTACTAGCCATAGATTCATCAAAATAAGCAAACAACACACGAAAAAACAGAATCTGTCAAAAACAGAACAGTCTGTAGTAATCTGTAGCTAGCGCAAGATCTGGAACCCCAAAAATTCTAAAATAAATTGCTGGACGTGAGGAATTTATCTATTAATCATCTGAAAAAATAATTAACTAAATAGCACCCTCCAAATAAAAATGGGAGCAGTTCTCGTGAGCGCTAAAGTTTCTGTTTTTTACAGCAAGTTCAACAAGACTTTCCCCAAGTCTTCCCAACGGTTCTACTTGGCACAAACACTAATTAAACACAAAAAACACAACCAAAACAGAGGCTAAATAATTTATTTATTACTAAGCAGGAGAAAAAAGCAAGGAATAAAAATAAAATTGGGTTACCTCCCAACAAGCGCTATCGTTTAACGCCTCTAGCTAGGCATAACAAGCACGAATAGATCTCGGTATTGCCATAATAATAAGATAGATTGTTAAAACTCATTTCATATTCTCTATGTTCAGCAGAAAGTTTTCTTTGAGGCAAGCAAAAGTAATCAAAGGGCTAAATTTGTTGGGACAAAAGTCTCCAAGGTCAACCTTGGGAGGTATAGGTTCCTCCTTTGGTCCTTCATATTGCACAACCAATTCATCATTATAAGCATTCTTTTGATAGAACTTTGTGATCCTATATTCAAGAGAATATCCCAATTCATTATCTCGAATAGCTAAATCAACATTAAGTTCAAAAATTCTATCAACTAAAACATTGGTAGGAACCCTTTTTCTAAGATTTTCATTGAAAGCAACATAGTCTAGAGATTGAAAACGCATTATTTCTTCTTGATCAAAGAGGATAGTCTCTATGGGACGATGGCAAGCGTCCACCCTATAATGCGCAAAGATTTCTTTGGCCTCTCTTATTATAAATCGAAACTCATGAGCCAAAAAGATAGTAACAGCATGCTTAACAGAAGAATGCTCAATATTAGAAAATCCTTTGTATAGAAGGATGCAAGTGCATGAATTGTCTCTCAAGTTCAACTACAAGCATGGCAATAGCATCCGCAAGACCACTAGTTCTATGAAGAATAGAACTACCCATAGAAGGTAAAGCACCGGCACAAGTAAAGAAATCTTGAATAACTCTTTTTCCAATAATATTACCGCTACCAACATGGAATCTTTTTATATGTGAGATAGTGGGTTCTTTAGTAGGAGCATCAAAATTATTATCGACAATAGTATCCCCAATTTCAGACATAGAGGCAGAAGGTAAAGAACTAGCCATAACGACAAGCAAGCAAACTAACACACAAGCAAATAAAAAGCAAGCGGACAAAACGAGGCAAATAGAGAGGGATGATGGAGAGAGAGAGAGAGGGCGAATAAAACGGCAAGGGTGAATTGGGGGGAGAGGAAAACGAGAGGCAAATGGCAAATAATGTAATGCGGGAGATAAGGGTATGTGATGGTACTTGGTATGTTGACTTTTGCGTATACCTCCCCGGCAACGGCGCCAGAAATCCTTCTTGCTACCTCTTTTAGCACTGCGTTGGTTTTCCCCGAAGAGGAATGGATGATGCAGCAAAGTAGCGTAAGTATTTCCCTCACTTTTTGAGAACCAAGGTATCAATCCAGTAGGAGGCTACACGCAAGTCCCTCGTACCTGCACAAACAAATAAATCCTCACAACCAACACAAATAGGGGTTGTCAATCCCTATAGGGCCACTTACGAGAGTGAGATCTGATAGATATGATAAGATAATATTTTTGTTATTTTTATGATAAAGACGCAAAGTAAAATAAAAGCAAAGTAAATAACTAAGTAGTAGGAGATTGATATGATAAAGATAGACCCGGGGGGCATAGGTTTCACTAGTGGCTTCTCTCGAGAGCATAAGTATTCTACGGTGGGTGAACAAATTACTGTTGAGCAATTGACAGAATTGAGCATAGTTATGAGAATATCTAGGTATGATCATGTATATAGGCATCACGTCCGAGACAAGTAGACCGACTCCTGCCTGCATCTACGACTATTACTCCACTCATCGACCGCTATCCAGCATGCATCTAGAGTATTAAGTTAAAAACAGAGTAACGCCTTAAGCAAGATGACATGATGTAGAGGGATAGACTCATGCAATATGAAGAAAACCCCATCTTGTTATCCTCGATGGCAACAATACAATACATGCCTTGCTGCCCTTACTGTCATCGGCAAAGGACACTTCAAAATTGAACCCAAAGCTAAGCACTTCTCCCATTGCAAGAAAGATCAATCTAGTAGGCCAAACCAAACTGATAATTCAAAGAGACTTGCAAAGATAACCAATCATACATAAAAGAATTCAGAGAAGATTCAAATATTATTCACAGATAGACTTGATCATAAACCCACAATTCATCGGTCTCAACAAACACACCGCAAAAAGAAGATTACATCGAATAGATCTCCACGGGAGAGGGGGAGAACATTGTATTGAGATCCAAAAAGAGAGAAGAAACCATCTAGCTACTAACTATGGACCCGTAGGTCTGAAGTAAACTACTCACACTTCATCAGAGAGGCTATGGTGTTGATGTAGAAGCTCTCCGTGATCGATGCCCCCTCCGGCGGAGCTCCAGAACAGGCCCCAAGGTGGGTTCTCATGGATACAGAAAGTTACAGCGGTGGAATTAGGGTTTTGGCTCCTGTTCTGATCGTTTGGGGGGTACATGGGTATATATAGGAGGAAGAAGTACGTCGGTGGAGCAACAGGGGTCCCACGAGGGTGGAGGGCATGCCTAGGCGGGGTAGGCGTGCCCCCTACCTCGTGAGCTCCTGTTAGCTGGCTTGACGTAGGGTCCAAGTATCCTGAGTTGTATTCGGTGAGAAAATAACGTTCCCGAAGGTTTCATTCCGTTTGGACTCCGTTTGATATTCCTTTTCTTCGAAACCCTAAAACAGGCAAAAAACAACAACTCTGGGCTGGGCCTCCGGTTAATAGGTTAGTCCCAAAAATAATATAAAAGTGGATAATAAATCTCAATAATGTCCAAAACAGTAGATAATATAGCATGGAGCAATCAAAAATTATAGATACGTTGGAGACGTATCACCTATGCATAGGGGTTGGCACACGTTTTCGTCTTGACTCTCCGGTAGAAACTTTGGGGCACTTGAGGGAGTCCTGGATTAGGGGGTGTTCGGATAGCCAGACTATACCTTCAGCTGGACTCCAGGACTATGAAGATACAAGATTGAAGACTTCGTCCCGTGTCTGGATGGGACTTTCCTTGACGTGGAAGGCAAGCTTGCTGATGCGGATATTCAAGATCTCCTACCGTTATAACCGACTCTATGTAACCCTAACCCTATCCGGTGTCTATATAAACCGGAGGGTTGTAGTCCATAGGCGATCAACTCCATCTACAACAATCATACCGTAGGCTAGCTTCTAGGGTTTAGCCTCCTTGATCTCATGGTAGATCTACTCTTGTACTACCCATATCATCAATATTAATCAAGCAGGACATAGGGTTTTACCTCCATCAAGAGGGACCGAACCTGGGTAAAACATCGTGTTCCCTGCCTCCTGTTACCATCCGGCCTAGATGCACAGTTCGGGACCCCCTACCCAAGATCCGCCGGTTTTGACACCGACATTGGTGCTTTCATTGAGAGTTCCTTTGTGTCGTCACAATCAGGAAGGATGCCTCCTCCCGTCTTTAAAGACGACATCATTGCTAAGGGAGCCTTGGTTGTCAGCCAAACCCTCCGGCTAGGTGGTTTCCTCATGACCGCCTGTTCGGCTGTTGCGCCGACAGTGACCTCTCGGGTCATCAAAAGCAACCTACACGTCAGCTCGGAGCTCGTCGAGCAGCTAGATCCAATGGAGCTCTCTTCCGTAAACGAGCTCTTGGATCGCATCGCCGCCCTGGGGGTCGCTACGGATTACGACCAGGTTGGGCTTAAACCCGATCTAAGAGAAATTAACTCTCCCCAAGTCACCCACCACGTTGTCGTGGTAGAGACGCTGTGCGGCGACCCTTCATCTATTCTGAGGACTAGCTACGTCCAAATTCCTGACCCCTCCAAGCCGGATACCCGCGGAGGGGGAGATATAACTCAAGACCTGAGCTTAGGATCGGGCAACGGGCCAGACTCACTGGACAACATCCAAGAATCCAAACTTCAGAGTTCGGAAACTCTTCGGCCTCCGAATCTTGGATTGGGTGAGGTTTCAGATTCAACGACACCCGCCCACCCAATCATAAGCAATGTCTCCCAAATCAGGCAGAGACCCGAGGAAACAGTACATCATTACTGGGCCATATTCCTCCTAGTTATGAACAGGATAAAGGATTGCCGCGAGGAAGACGCAGTCTCAATTTTTTGCAGTAATTGCACGGACAAGGGAATCCTTAACACCGTAAGTCGTCGTGATATCACACGCTTCGCTGACTTGGCGTCCATAGTACAAAAACACTATGCGATGGAAAGCGCCTGGAAAACCGAAATAAATTTTTGGGATAATCCGGCCTTGAATAGTAATCCCGTCCGACCTAAGAGGGTGCATCATCACAGGACACCCGGGATAAACACCAAAAAGCCAAAACCCTCTACAGGGCATGGAACCGTACTGGAAAGATGGCTTGATGGACCCTGTAGAATTCACAGTATAGAGGACGCCAGACCAACTCATAGCCTTAGAGCATGTTGGATACTCCGGCAGGTGGCCAAAATCGGCGAGGACCTCTTAATTCCGGAGGCCGCAGAAAGCCAGCCCAAGGACACCAGTACCGTTCTCACAGTCTTCAAGACTTTCGCATCAAACAATGTGCGAAAAAGAACACTCCGCAGCCTCGCTGAAGTCTATCAAGTTGCAACAATAAATCCATGGAGTGACACTGCCATTACCTTGAACGCAAGTGATGAACCTAGATTCCGAACACCCCGAGCACCAGCCGCATTCTTCCTCAGTCCCATAGTGGACGGCTTTCGCCTCACCAAGGTGCTCATGGATGGAGGCAGCGGACTGAACCTCATTTATGAGGAAACCCTTCAAAAAATGGTAATAGACTGGAACCGCGTCAAGCGAAGCAACACAACCTTTAGAGGAATAATCCCCAGTCGGGAAGCGCGCTGCACGAGAAAAATCACACTAGATGTAGTGTCCGGCACGCCGGATAATTACAGGTCCGAAGAAGTCACGTTTCAGGTGGCCCCGTTTAAGAGCGGATATCACGCTTTACTAGGGCGGGAAGCATTCATAATCTTTCAAGCAATACCCCATTACGGGTACATGAAGCTTAAGATGCCCGGGCCGGATGGAATTATCACTCTAGCTAGTGATCCGGACATAGCACTCCGCGCCGAAAACAAGACGGACGCATTAGCCCTTGAGGCGCTATCCGAAGCCTTAGCGACCGAGGAACTAACTGCGCTGCGCTCCACGGTTAACAGGGATGATGTGATACTCGATAAGAGATCCAAATCCACATCCTTCAAGCCAGCCGACGAAATAGTCAAATTCCAGGTCCATCCAACGGACCCCAATAAAACAGCTTCAATCGGGGCACGACTGAACCCTGATGCAGACGCCGCACTGCGAGAGTTCCTACGAGAGAACTGGGACATCTTCCCCTGGCACCCTTCAGGCATGCCAGGGGTCCCACGTAGGCTGGCCGAACACAGCTTAAATATCCTAAAAGGATTTAAACCTGTCAAACAAGCCCTTCGGCATTTTTCCGAACCCAAGAGACAGGCTATGGGAGAGTAGCTAGCCAAGCTGTTGGAGGCCGGATTCATCAGAGACATAAAAAATCCGGACTGGCTAGCAAACCTGGTGATGGTACCAAAGAAGGACAAATCCTAGCACTTGTGTGTCGATTTTAAAGACCTTAACAAGGCTTGCCCAAAGGATCCCTTCCCCCTCCCCCGCATCGATCAAATTATCGATGCCACCGCAGGACATGATTTGTTATGTTTCCTCGACGCATACTCCGGTTACCATCAAATCAAGATGACAGAATCAGACCAAGCTGCAACAGCATTCATCACACCATACGGCCCATTCTTCTTCAACACAATGCCCTTCGGGCTAAAAAACGCCGGCGTAACATATCAGCGCATGATACAGACATGTCTGGCAAACCAGATCGGCAAAATAGGGGAGGCGTATGTGGATGATGTGGTCGTCAAATCAAGACATGTCGAATCCCTAGTAAATGACTTGAGGCTTACATTCGATAACCTCCGACAATATGACATCATGCTCAACCCAGAAAAATGCATCTTCGGCGTTCTAGCCGGAAAGCTCTTGGGCTTCATTGTATCCGGTAGAGGAATTGAAGCAAACCCAGCCAAGATCCAAGCTTTGTCACAATTGGATGTCCCAAAGGACCTTAAACAAATACAAAAATTAACAGGGTGCGTGCCGGCTTTAAGCCGCTTCATCTCCCACTTGGGAGAAAAGGCACTACCCCTTTATCGCCTCCTTCGGCGCACCGAACACTTCGAGTGGACGGATGCCGCCACGGTCGGACTTGATGAAATAAAAGCCATATTGGCAACAAACCCAGTCCTGGTCGCGCCAATCACCGGCGAACCAATGTTATTGTACATTGCAGCAACACACCAAGTTGTGAGAGCGGTGCTCGTTGTCGAGCGGGAAACGGACGGACACAAATTCCCCCTTCAAAGGTCGGTCTACTACGTGTCCACTGTCCTCACTCCATGCAAATCACGGTACCCGCATTATCAAAAAATTGCATACGCGGTATTCATGGCATCCCAGAAGCTACGACACTACTTTCAAGAGTGTTCCATAATAGTAGCCTCGGAAGTGCCACTAAACGATATTATCAACAACCGCGATGCAACGGGCCGGATTGCAAAATGGGCCATCGAGCTTCTCCCGTTCGATATAACCTATAGCCATGGCGAGCTATTAAATCGCAAGTTTTGGCCGACTTCGTTGTAGAATGGACGAAGGCTGAGCTCCCTAAAGAGTATGGCACATATTCAAATTGGATTATGCATTTTGACGGCTCCAAAATGTTGGCCGGACTGGGGCCGGCGTCGTCCTGACGTCACCCATAGGAGACACAGTCCAATATGTGCTCCAAATCATGTACACGGATTCCAACAATGCAGCCGAATATGAGGCCCTCCTACATGGCCTCCGGATAGCAGTATCCATGGGTATCCAGCGCCTAGAGGTACGCGGGGATTCAAACCTCGCGATATCCCAAATATATGGAGACTTCGACGCCAAGGACCCAAAAATGGCAGCTTACCGCGACTCTGTCCTAAAAATGTCAGCTCGGTTCGAAGGGCTGGAGTTTCACCATATAGCCCGAGAAAACAATCAAGCGGCGGACGTCCTAGCACGCATCGGAGCAAAACGCGATGCAGCCCCCCCCCAACGTCTTTTTGGAAAGATTGTTCAAGCCATCGGTAGCATGGGAGGGGGAACCCGCAAATAACAGCCCGAACCCAGCCGCACCACTCGACGCCGAACAATCTGACACAATTGGAGGCTCTGCCAACGAAATTACACCTTCAGCCCATGTAATAATGGCAGTTATCGCCCCGTGGACAGAACCATTCCTAGCCTACCTTACTAGGCAGGAACTCCCAAAGGACCAAAACGAGGCCTGCTGCATAGTGCGGCGATCTAAGGCCTACAGAGTCCATGAGGGAGAACTTTATAAGAAAAGCACTACCGGAGTCCTTCAAAGGTGCATCTCCGAAGAGGAAGGGCGGAACCTCCTGGCTGAAATTCATGCCGAACTCGGTGGTCTCCACGCCGCTGCTCGGTCTATTGTTAGCAAGGCTTTCCGTACAGGCTTTTACTAGCCGACGGCCCGAGCAGACGCTCAGGACCTAGTCCAACGATGCGCTGGTTGCCAACTTTTTGCCAACCAAAGCCATATGCCACCCACCGCACTCCAAACTATACCCATCACCTGGCCTTTTGCGGTCTGGGGGCTTGACATGGTCGGACCCCTTAAAGGTGGAACCCATAGGAAAAAATACTTACTGGTCATGGTGGATAAGTTCACCAAATGGATAGAAGCCAAGCCTGTTAAAATGGCCGAATCCGGACTTGTGATAGACTTCATATCAGGGGTTGTACACCGTTATGCCATCCCCCATAGCATCATAACCGACAACGGTACAAATTTTACCGCCAACGAGGTAAAACTCTGGTGCAAAAACATGGGCATCAAGCTCGATTATGCTTCCGTCTATCACCCACAAAACAACGGCCAGGTCGAACGTGCAAATGGTCTTATCATGAGCGGCATCAAACCCAGACTGGTGCGGTCCCTCAAGGAATCTAACACGCACTGGGTAGAGGAGCTCGACTCCGTGCTATGGGGGCTGCGGACCACGCCAAATCGCACCACCGGGTACACACCATTTTTTATGGTGTACGGCGCAGAAGCAGTTCTGCCCTGCGACATAATTCATGACTCACCTAGAGTGCGCATGTACGAAGAAAGAGAAGCCGAGCTCGATCGGCAGGACAACTTGGACGCCTTGGAGGAGGAGCGCGATGTGGCAAAAGCCCGTTCCGCATTTTATCAACAGCAGGCCCGAAGATATCAAAGCACAGAAGTACGGGCCAAAAATTACAATGTTGGCAAACTAGTTCTACGCCTGCCGGATAAGAAAAAGGACAAACTCAAGCCCAAGTGGGAAGGTCCATTCATAATCGACCAAGTCCTGACTGGTGGGGCGTACCGCCTGCGAGATGCGTCGAACAACCAACTCGAGCCGAACCCGTGGAACGCCACCCGTCTCCGAAGATTTTATGCCTAGCGCCGGACTCTATGTTCGTCTCCTTCCTCTGTCCATCCTTTTTGTATTTTTCTGTCTTACATTTCTCTCCTTCCCATTTTTTTCTTTCATAGCCCTTAAAGGCTCATCGAGTGACGCGCCACTCGCGCTCATTAAACCTGGGGGCTTCTTTAACAGAAGCTTATTTATACGGGCTTCACGCCCAACACATGCGTCAAACTTCCGCATGTACCTTTTTTCTTCACCATTATATGCATCGATATGACTTAAGTTTTGGCCAAGCTGGGTTGCCTGGCTCCTGTGCTTACCCCTACGTTCCCGATTGTTCGGCTAGGCGGTAAAGGGAGCACCTCTGCGATTGTTACTGCCGGGTCAGCCGGATGTGTACCTCAGACTGGGTGAAGCCGAAAGCTAGCGTTCTTAAGGGAATATTCGGTCGGTGAAATAAAAGATGATCTTTTTACTCATTTTACGCACCCCCAGATGCCTTTTTCTGCGTCTCTTCACGCAGTCCGAAAATGCACCTTAGGGCATGCCTCCCAGTGAAAGGAACCCTTAACGGAACTATTCTCTCTCGAAGATGTTTCTTACTAACCATGTAATATAACATAACTAGTTGGGCACTTGTCTTATAAAGCACTGATGACCCCTACGCCTGGTCTCCACGCATACCCCGGTTCTTATATAACCGCTAGGGTATTCAGACACACTCCGGACCGTCAGGTCCCGAGGTTGAAGCGAAAAGGTCAGCAACGACAAACGATCTACAATCCGGCTAGAAGGCATTACACATGTCAATTCAAAATTACACAGTCATTCTGACTGATTATATTCCTCTTCTATACCATCTAACAGGCTGTCTAATTTACAGTCCTGCTGGGAATACTTCGCAGCCAACTCTACTTGGCCGTATACTAAGCTTACAAGGATCTCCTTCCCGTCAGGCCCCACTGGTCCGACCTCGGCCATGTGGTTTGGGTCAGACTTCGTAAAACGGGTCTTCACCATGGCCCAAGCCTCCCTAGCGCCTTGTCGGCAGGCTGATATCTTCCACAACCGGAAGCGCCGCCGAGCTCCCTTCAGCTTCTCCGCATGCTCTCCAAGGTCCTCGGGCACAGAGTGGGCAGGCCATCAGGCTTGGGCCATATCCCGCATCGCATGCCGAATTCGCTCGTGCAGTTGCAAGAGTTCGGGAAGAAGGTCACCCGTAGAACCGGGCATCTCCTCTGCAGGATGACCTGTGAGCATACCTACAGACATTACTCTGTTAGTTGACTTCCTCGCCAAACTCTTTTTTCAAAGTTCGTTCAAGCACTTACTAAAAATACTGCGTCGAAGCCGTTGATTCTCCTTCGTGGAGTCTGACAGCTGGCCACGAACATCTTTAAGTTCGACGTCCAGCTTGGTGTTGGCATCCTGAAGATCATTCTTCTCTCGCCTCACCTTTGTCAACATACTCTCACCGGCCTTTAGCCGGCGTAAGAGTTGTTGCTTGTCCGGATCATGTCCGGCGCCATCTGCAATATGATTTGTCAGATTTGCACCCACACCGCACAATACTAATCTTTCGAAGTGTATCTTACCTGAGGGGGTCTCTTTGGGCTCCCCTGCTGCGCCTAGTGCGGCCTCTAGTTGGGCCTTGCACTTTTCCAGCTCCTGGGACAGTACGGTATTCTTCTCTGTAAGAAGCTACATATTAAATGATCCTTAAATCAGTTGCTCTAACTGCTTCAAGTCTCGAGGGCTACTGGCATATATATATATTTAACCAAAATTTTCTTACCCGTATGTCTTTTACATACTGCTCCGTGGCTTTGGCTAAACCATTTTGAGTGCCACGGAGGTATGCATCTCTCGAATTAAAGGCATCTAAAGCCTCTTGGGAGAAACAAGCGTCGCGTAGAATTGTCCGGCGACGCCTGTGGTTCATGGCACTCTCCACTTCAGAATTTGTGGCAGACAGCATGTCTGCATCCTCTGTCGGAGGAGCGTCCGGTGCGCGCCTTGTGCTCGCCTCCGCTTCCTGGCCAGACATTGGAGCCTGGCTGGTGGAGGCGCGATTGGCAACCTCTCCGGATGTAGTCCGGCGAGGTCTCTTCGTTCTGAAGATAGCACGAACGTTAATATGCCCTGACAGAGTAACTCCAGGGAAACAATTGGTGCACTATACCTTTGCGCCGGCATCTCAGTCCGGACTTCATTCCTTTTTGCCCCGCGGGGCCCTGCGGCCCCTCGTTGGCTAGCTGCCGCAGGTTCAGCCTCCTACCTCGGAAATCTCCCCTGCAAAACATGGCTGTCGTCAGAAACACCGGGCTACGCGAGGGTGGAATCTCTTTCAAGGGAATAAGGCCCCGGTTTCTGTCACTTGGGAGGCCGGGATTAACCCTGGGTAATCCGCCGTAATGGCTACCAAGGTATTGTCCTTGCTTAGCTGAACTCCCCGTCGATAAGCTCCACCGATATGTCCGGATCCTCTTCGAAATCCGGATTGAGGGACCGTTCTGGGTCCTCGGGCTGTGGAGGGCAGCTGCTTATATCCTTTACCTCCTGTCGTAGTTCCTGCATTGAAGTCGTTAGACTACCTATCTAACCATGGGAGTATAAAACAAACGGGCAAGCGCAATTGTTCACTTACCCAACATGGAGGATCGTACATACTGAATCCGGCCCGCGGGTTGACGCGGAGGAATTCCTCCTTTTCTCCCTTGTACAAAGAGGATAGGATCTTTACTAAGGCGGCGGCTAAGGCCAGCCCCTTACGACCGTAACGTGTGGCATCATCCTCCCCGTTGAAATCTCAAATGGGGTGGCCTCTATATTGAAGCGGCTGCACCCCCCACATAATGCATGCGGCCATGACTCCAATCATGGTTAGTCCGGAATGAGCAAACAGTCTTATCCGGCCCATCAGGTAAAGGACATCTCTGTCGCTTTCTCTCTGAGAGCTTCGCGGATGCCAGCTCAAGTGTTTCTTTAATGGAGCACTGTTGAACTCAGGGAAACCGACCCAGATAGGGTCCGGTAGAGGGACGTCATCTATATAAAACCATTTCGAAGGCCAGTCCTCGGACGCCTTCTTTGGGGTTCCGGATAGGTATCGGTCCCGGCGATGCGCCATACTTCGGCTCCGCCCACTTGGTATATAGACCCCTCTTGAGAACGGGGCACCAGGCAGAATAACCTCTTCCACATCGCGAAATGAGCCTCAACGCCTAAAAATAGCTCACAAAGGGCGACGAAACCCGCAATATGTAATACGGAGGCAGGCGTGAGATTGTGCAGCTGGAGGCCGTAGAACTCCAGAAGACCGCGGAGAAATGGATGAATTGGAAATCCCAGTCCCCTTATTAGATAGGGGACGAGGCACACCCGCTCTCCTTTAGAAGGATTGGGGTGCTCTCCGCTTGATTTCCACCATTGTAGGTGGCGAGACCGGCTCGGACCGGGACCATGTATGCCTGAGGGAGAAATCCCTTGGCCTAAAGCGACACTAACTCGCTATGCGGGATGGTGCAACTCTCCCAGTCCCCGGGCTTGGGACCGGAGGGGCGAGGGGAGGAGCTGCGACGGCTGGTCATGTTGGAACGGACCTTTGCTGCATGCGCTCTGATGATAACTCGCGGAAAGAAGAAGATGTGGTTTGGACCTAAATCCCCATCCCGTTAAATGGGCGGCTCGTTTATACGGCTAGGCGTGTGGATGTAAAAACACACCGGCTTTTTGCATTCGTTTGACACGTGGAAGACGGCCATTATTGGGCGTGGAAGCCGAGGAGCACAACATTACAAAAATCGGACATTATTCCTACAGGTACATAAGATTTGGAGAATAACCCGCCTTGCAATGCCGAACAATCTGTGCACCGGACTCGTCGTCATTGAAGCCTGGTTCGGGGGCTACTGAGGGAGTCCTGGATTAGGGGGTGTTCGGATAGCCGGACTATACCTTCAGCCGGACTCCAAGACTATGAAGATACAAGATTGAAGACTTTGTCCCGTGTCCGGATGGGACTTTCCTTGGCGTGGAAGGCAAGCTTGGCGATGCGGATATTCAAGATCTCCTACCATTGTAACCGACTCTATGTAACCCTAACCCTATCCGGTGTCTGTATAAACCGGAGGGTTGTAGTCCGTAGGCGATCAACTCCATATACAACAATCATACCATAGGCTAGCTTCTAGGGTTTAGCCTCCTTGATCTCGTCATAGATCTACTCTTGTACTACCCATATTATCAATATTAATCAAGCAGGACGTAGGGTTTTACCTCTATCAAGAGGGCCCGAACCTAGGTAAAACATCATGTTCCCTGCCTCATGTTACCATCCGGCCTAGACGCACAGTTCGGGACCCCCTACCTGAGATTCGCCGGTTTTGACACCGACATTACTGAGGGAGTCCTGGATTAGGGGTTGTTCGGGTAGCCGGACTATACCTCCAGCCGGACTCCAGGACTATGAAGATACAAGATTGAAGACTTCGTCTCGTGTCCGGATGGGACTTTCCTTGGCGTGGAAGGCAAGCTTGGCGATGCGGATATTCAAGATCTCCTACCATTGTAACCGACTCTATGTAACCCTAACCCTATCCGGTGTCTATATAAACCGGAGGGTTGTAGTCCATAGGCGATCAACTCCATATACAACAATCATACCGTAGGCTAGCTTCTAGGGTTTAGCCTCCTTGATCTCGTGGTAGATCTACTCTTGTACTACCCATATCATCAATATTAATCAAGAAGGACGTAGGATTTTACCTCCATCAAGAGGGCCCGAACCTGGGTAAAACATCGTGTTCCCTGCCTCCTGTTACCATCCGGCCTAGACGCACAGTTCGGGACCCCCTACCCGAGATCCGCCGGTTTTGACACCGACATTGGTGCTTTCATTGAGAGTTCCTTTGTGCCGTCACAATCAGGAAGGATGCCTCCTCCCGTCTTTAAAGACGGCGCTGTTGCTAAGGGAGCCTTGGTTGTCGGCCAAACCCTCCGGCTAGGTGGTTTCCTCATGACCGCCTGTTCGGCTGTTGCGCCGACGATGACCTCTCGGGTCATTAAAAGCAACCTACACGTCAGCTCGGAGCTCGTCGAGCAGCTAGATCCAATGGAGCTCTCTTCCGTAAACGAGCTCTTGGATCGCATCGCCGCCCTGGGGGTCGCTACGGATTACGACCAGGTTGGGCTTAAACCCGATCTAAGAGAAATTAACTCTCCCCAAGTCACCCACCACGTTGCCGTGGTAGAGACGCTGTGCGGCGACCCTTCATCTATTTTGAGGACTAGCTACGTCCGAATTCCCAACCCCTTCAAGCCGGATACCCGCGGAGGGGGAGATATAACTCAAAACCTGAGCTTAGGATCAGGCAACGGGCCAGATTCACTGGACAACATCCAAGAATCCGAACTTCAGAGTTCGGAAACTCTTCGGCCTCCGAATCTTGGATTGCGTGAGGTTTTAGATTCAACGACACCCGCCCACCCAATCATAAGCGATCTCTCCCAAATCAGGCAGAGGCCCGAGGAAACAGTACATCATTACTGGGCCAGATTCCTCCTGGTTATGAACAGGATAAAGGATTGCCGCGAGGAAGACGCGGTCTCAATTTTTTGCAGTAATTGCACGGACAAGGGAATCCTTAATGCCGTAAGTCGTCGTGATATCACACGCTTCGCTGACTTGGCGTCCATAGTACAAAAATACTGTGCGATGGAAAGCGCCTGGAAAACCGAAATAAATTTTTGGGATAATCCGGCCTTGAATAGTAATCCCGTCCGAACTAAGAGGGTGCATCATCACAGGACACCTGGGATAAACACCAAAAAGCCAAAACCCTCTACAGGGCATGGAACCGTACTGGAAAGATGGCTTGATGGACCCTGTAGAATTCACAGTACAGAGGACGCCACACCAACTCACAGCCTTAGAGCATGTTGGATACTCCGGCAGGTGGCCAAAATCGGCGAGGACCTCTTAATTCCGGAGGCCGCAGAAAGCCAGCCCAAGGACACTAGTACCGTTCTCACAGTCTTCGAGACTTTCGCATCAAACAATGTGCGAAAAAGAACACTCCGCAGCCTCGCCGAAGTCTATCAAGTTGCAACAATAAATCCATGGAGCGACACTGCCATTACCTTCAACGCAAGTGATGAACCTAGATTCCGAACAGCCCGAGCACCAGCCGCATTGGTCCTCAGTCCCATAGTGGACGGCTTTCGCCTCACCAAGGTGCTCATGGATGGAGGCAGCGTACTGAACCTCATTCATGAGGAAACCCTTCAAAAAATGGAAATAGACTGGAACCGCGTCGAGCAAAGCAACACAACCTTTAGAGGAATAATCCCCAGTCGGGAAGCGCGCTGCACGGGAAAAATCACACTAGATGTAGTGTTCGGCACGCCGGATAATTACAGGTCCGAAGAAGTCACGTTTCAGGTGGCCCCGTTTAAGAGCGGATATCACGCTTTACTAGCGCGGGAAGCATTCACAATCTTTCAAGCAATACCCCATTACGGGTACATGAAGCTTAAGATGCCCGGGCCGGATGGAATTATCACTCTAGCTAGTGATCCGGACATAGCACTCCGCGCCGAAAACAAGACGGCCGCATTAGCCCTTGAGGCGCTATCCGAAGCCTTAGCGGCCGAGGAACTGACTGTGCTGCGCTCCACGGTTAACAGGGATGATGTGATACTCAATAAGAGATCCAAATCCACATCCTTCAAGCCAGCCGACGAAATAGTCAAATTCCAGGTCCATCCAACGGACCCCAATAAAACAGCTTCAATCGGGGCACGACTGAACCCTGATGCAGACGCCGCACTGCGAGAGTTCCTACGAGAGAACTGGGACATCTTCGCCTGGCACCCTTCAGACATGCCAGGGGTCCCACGCAGGCTGGCCGAACACAGCTTAAATATCCTAAAAGGATTTAAACCTGTCAAACAAGCCCTTCGGCGTTTTTCCAAACCCAAGAGACAGGCTATGGGAGAGGAGCTAGCCAAGCTATTGGAGGCCGGATTCATCAGAGACATAAAACATCCGGACTGGCTAGCAAACCTGGTGATGGTACCAAAGAAGGACAAATCCTGGCACTTGTGTGTCGATTTTAAAGACCTTAACAAGGCTTGCCCAAAGGATCCCTTCCCCCTCCCCCGCATCGATCAAATTATCGATGCCACCGCAGGACACGATTTGTTGTGTTTCCTCGACGCATACTCCGGTTACCATCAAATCAAGATGACAGAATCAGACCAAGCTGCAACAGCATTCATCACACCATACGGCCCATTCTGCTTCAACACAATGCCCTTCGGGCTAAAAAACGCCGGCGTAACATATCAGCGCATGATCCAGACATGTCTGGCAAACCAGATCGGCAAAACAGTGGAGGCGTATGTGGATGATGTGGTCGTCAAATCAAGACATGTCGAATCCCTAGTAAACGACTTGAGGCTTACATTCGATAACCTCCGACAATATGACATCAAGCTCAACCCAGAAAAATGCGTCTTCGGCGTTCCAGCCGGAAAGCTCTTGGGCTTCATTGTATCCGGTAGAGGAATTGAAGCAAACCCAGCCAAGATCCGAGCTTTGTCACAATTGGATGTCCCAAAGGACCTTAAACAAATACAAAAATTAACCGGGTGCATGGCGGCTTTAAGCCGCTTCATCTCCCGCTTGGGAGAAAAGGCACTACCCCCGCCTTCTTCAGCGCACCGAACACTTCGAGTGGACGGATGCCGCCACGGCCGGACTTGATGAAATTAAAGCCATATTGGCAACAAACCCAGTCCTGGCCGCGCCAATCACCGGCGAACCAATGTTATTGTACATTGCAGCAACACATCAAGTTGTCAGCGCAGTGCTCGTTGTCGAGCGGGAAACGGATGGACACAAATTCCCCCTTCAAAGGCCGGTCTACTACATATCCACTGTCCTCACTCCATGCAAATCACGGTACCCGCATTATCAAAAGATTGCATACGCGGTATTCATGGCATCCCGGAAGCTACGACACTACTTTCAAGAGTGTTCCATAACAGTAGCCTCGGAAGTACCACTCAACGATATTATCAACAACCGCGATGCAACGGGCCGGATTGCAAAATGGGCCATCGAGCTTCTCCCGTTCGATATAACCTATAAGCCACGGCGAGCTATTAAATCGCAAGTTTTGGCCGACTTCGTCGCAGAATGGACGGAGGCCGAGCTCCCTAAAGAGTACGGCACATATTCAAACTGGATTATGCATTTCGACGGCTCCAAAATGTTGGCCGGACTGGGGGCTGGCGTCGTCCTGACGTCCCCCACAGGAGACATAGTCCAATACGTGCTCCAGATCATGTACACGGATTCCAACAATGCAGCCGAATATGAGGCCCTCCTACGTTGCCTCCGTACAGCAGTATCCATGGGTATCCAGTGCCTAGAGGTACGCGGGGATTCAAACCTCGCGATATCCCAAATAAACGGAGACTTTGACGCCAAGGACCCAAAAATGGCAGCTTACCACATCGTCGTCCTAAAAATGCCAGCTCGGTTTGAAGGGCTGGAGTTTCACCATATAGCCCGAGAAAACAATCAAGCGGCGGACGTCCTTGCACGCATTGGAGCAAAACGCGATGCAGTCCCCCCCCCAACATCTTTTTGGAAAGATTGTTCAAGCCATCCGTAGCATGGGAGGGGGAACCCGCAAATAACAGCCCGAACCCAGCCGCACCACTCGACGCCGAACAATCTGACACAATTGGAGGCTCTGGCAACAAAATCACACCTTCAGCCCATGTAATAATGGCGGTTATCGCCCCGTGGACAGAACCATTCCTAGCCCACCTTACTAGGCAGGAACTCCCGGCGGACCAAAACAAGGCCCGCTGCATAGTGCGGCGATCTAAAGCCTACAGAGTCCATGAGGGAGAGCTTTATAAGAAAAGCACTACCGGAGTCCTTCAAAGGTGCATCTCCGAAGAGGAAGGCAGGAACCTTCTGGCTGAAATTCATGCCGGACTCGGTGGTCACCACGCCGCTGCTAGATCCCTTGTTAGCAAGGCTTTCCGTACTAGTTTTTATTGGCTGACGGTCTGGGCAGACGCTCAGGACTTAGTCCAACGATGCGCTGGTTGCCAACTTTTTGCCAACCAAAGCCATATGCCACCCACCGCACTCCAAACTATACCCATCACCTGGCCTTTTGCGGTCTGGGGGCTTGACATGGTCGGACCCCTTAAAGGTGGGACCGATAGGAAAAAATACTTACTGGTCATGGTGGATAAATTCACCAAATGGATAGAAGCCAAGCCTGTTAAAACGGCCGAATCCGGACCTGTGATAGACTTCATATCCGGGGTTGTACACCGTTATGGCGTCCCCCACAGCATCATAACCGATAACGGTACAAACTTTACCGCCGACGAGGTAAAACTCTGGTGCAAAAACATGGGCATCAAGCTCGATTATGCTTCCGTCTATCACCCACAAACCAACGGCCAGGTCGAACGTGCAAATGGTCTTATCATGAGCGGCATTAAACCCAGACTGGTGCGGTCCCTCAAGGAATCTAACACGCACTGGGTAGAGGAGCTCGACTCCGTGCTATGGGGGCTGCGGACCACGCCAAATCGCACCACCGGATACACACCATTTTTTATGGTGTACGGCGCAGAGGCAGTTCTGCCCTGCGACATAATTCATGACTCACCTAGAGTGCGCATGTACGAAGAAAGAGAAGCCGAGCTCGATCGGCAGGACAACTTGGACGCCCTGGAGGAGGAGCGTGACGTGGCAAAAGCCCGTTCCGCATTTTATCAACAGCAGGCCCGAAGATATCAAAGCAGAGAAGTACGGGCCAAAAATTACAATGTTGGCGAAACTAGTTCTACGCCTGCCGGATAAGAAAAAGGACAAACTCAAGCCCAAGTGGGAAGGTCCATTCATAATCGACCAAGTCCTGACTGGCGGGGCGTACCGCCTGCGAGATGCGTCGGATAACCGACTCGAGCCGAACCCGTGGAACGCCACCCGTCTCCGAAGATTCTATGCCTAGCGCCGGACTCTGTGTTCGTCTCCTTCCTCTGTCCATCTTTTTGCATTTTTCTGTCTTACATTTCTCTCCTTCCCCTCTTTTCTTTATAGCCCTTAAAGGCTCATCTAGTGACGCGCCACTCGCGCTCATTAAACCTGGGGGCTTCTTTAACAGAAGCTTATTTATACGGGCTTCACGCCCAACACATGCGTCAAACTTCCGCATGTACCTTTTTCTTCACCATTATATGCATCGATATGACTTAAGTTTTGGCCAAGCTGGGTTGCCTGGCTCCTGTGCTTACCCCTACGTTCCCGATTGTTCGGCTAGGCGGTAAAGGGAGCACCTCTGCGATTGTTACTGCCGGGTCAGCCGGATGTGTACCTCAGACTGGGTGAAGCCGAAAGCTAGCGTTCTTAAGGGAATATTCGGTCGGTGAAATAAAAGATGATCTTTTTACTCATTTTATGCGCCCCCAGATGCTTTTTTCTGCGTCTTTTCACGCAGTCCGGACATGCACTTTAGGGCATGCCTCCCAGCGAAAGGAACCCCTAACGGAACTATTCTCTCTGGAAGATGTTTCTTACTAACCATGTAATATAACATAACTAGTTGGGCACTTGTCTGATAAAGCACTAATGACCCCTACGCCTGGTCTCCACGCATACCACGGTTCTTATATAACCGCTATGGTATTCGGACACACTCCGGACCGTCAGGTCCCGAGGTTGAAGCGAAAAGGTCGGCAACGACAAACGATCTACAATCCGGCTAGAAGGCATTACACATGTCAATTCAAAATTACATAGTCATTCTGACTGATTGTATTCCTCTTCTATACCATCTAACAGGCTGTCTAATTTACAGTCCTGCTGGGAATACTTCGCGGCCAACTCTACTTGGCCGTATACTAAGCTTACAGGGATCTCCTTCCCGTCAGGCCCCACTGGTCCGACCTCGGCCATGTGGTTTGGGTCAGACTTCGTAAAACGGGTCTTCACCATGGCCCAGGCCTCCCTAGCGCCTTGTCGGCAGGCCGATATCTTCCACAACCGGAAGCGCCGCCGAGCTCCCTTCAGCTTCTCCGCAAGCTCTCCAAGGCCCTCGGGCATGGAGTGGGCAGGCCATAAGGCTTGGGCAACACCTCGCATCGCCTGCCGAATTCGCTCGTGCAGTTGCATGAGTTCGGGAAGAAGGTCACCCGTAGAACCGGGCATCTCCTCTGCAGGACGACCTGTGAGCATACCTACAGACATTACTCTGTTAGTCGACTTCCTCGCCGAACTCTTTTTTCAAAGTTCGTTCAAGCACTTACTAAAAATGCCGCGTCGAAGCCGCTGATTCTCCTTCGTGGAGTCCGACAGCTGGCCACGAACATCTTTAAGTTCGACGTCCAGCTTGGTGTTGGCATCCTGAAGATCATTCTTCTCTCGCCTCACCTTTGTCAACATACTCTCACCGGCCTTTAGCCGGCGTAAGAGTTGTTGCTTGTCCGGATCGAGTCCGGCGCCATCTGCAATATGATTTGTCAGATTTGCACCCACACCGCACAATACTAATCTTTCGAAGTGTATCTTACCTGAGGGGGTCTCTTTGGGCTCCCCTGCTGCGGCTAGTGCGGCCTCTAGTTGGGCCTTGCACTTTTCCAGCTCCTGGGACAGTACGGTATTCTTCTCTGTAAGAAGCTGCATATTAAATGATCCTTAAATCAGTTGCTCTAACTGTTTCAAGTCTCGGGGGCTACTGGCATATATATATTTGACCAAAATTTTCTTACCCGTATGTCTTTTACATACTGCTCCGTGGCTCTGGCTAAACCATTTTGAGCGGCACGGAGGTACGCATCTCCCGAATTAAAGGCATCTAAAGCCTCTTGGGAGAAACAAGCGTCACGTAGAACTGTCCGGCGACACCTGTGGTTCATGGCACCCTCCACTTCAGAATTTGTGGCAGACAGCCTGTCCGCATCCTCTGTCGGAGGAGCGTCCGGTGCGCGCCTTGTGCTCGCCTCCGCTTCCTGGCCAGACATTGGAGCCTGGCTGGTGGAGGCGCGATTGGCAACCTCTCCGGATGTAGTCCGGCGAGGTCTCTTCGTTCTGAAGATAGCACGAACGTTAATATGCCCTGACAGAATAACACCAGGGAAACAGAGGGTGCGCTATACCTTTGCGCCGGCATCTCAGTCCGGACTACATTCCTTTTTGCCCCACGGGGCCCTGCGGCCCCTCGTTGGCTAGCCGCCGTAGGTTCGGCCTCCTGCCTCGGAAATCTCCCCTGCAAAACACGGTTGTCGTCAGAAACACCGGAATACGTGAGAGTGGAATCTCTCTCAAGGGAATGAGACTCCGGTTTCTGTCACCTGGGAGGCCGGGATTAACCCTGGGTAATCAGCCGTGATGGCTACCAAGGTATTGTCCTTGCTTAGCTGATGGAACACCCCGTCGATAAGCTCCACCGATATGTCCGGATCCTCTTCGGAGTCCGGATGAGGGACCGTTCTGGGTCCTCGGGCTGTGGAGGGCGGCTGTTTATATCCTTTACCTCCTGTCGCAGTTCCTGCACTGAAGTCGTTAGACTACATATCTAACCATGGGAGTATAAAACAAATGGGCAAGCGCAATTGTTCACTTACCCAACTTGGAGGATCGTACATAGTAAATCCGGCCTGCGGGTTGACGCGGAGGAATTCCTCCTTTTCTCCCTTGTACAAAGAGGATAAGATCTTTACTAGGGCGGCAGCTGAGGCCGGCCCCTTACGACCGTAACGTGTGGCGTCATCCTCCCCGTTGAAATCCCACATGGGGTGGCCTCTATATTGAAGCGGCTGCACCCCCCGCATAATGCATGCGGCCATGACTCCAATCATGGTTAGTCCGAAATGAGCCAACAGTCTTATCCGGCCCATCAGGTAAAGGACGTCTCTGTCGCTTTCTCTCTGAGAGCTCCGCGGACGCCAGCTCAAGCGTTTCTTCAATGGAGCACTGTTGAACTCAGGGAGACCGACCCGGATAGGGTCCGGTAGCGGGACGTCATCTATATAAAACCATTCCGAAGGCCAGTCCTCGGACGCCTTCTTTGGGGTTCCGGATAGGTATCCGGTCCCGGCGATGCGCCATACTTCGGCTCCGCCCACTTGGTATATAGACCCCTCTTGAGAACGGGGCACCAGGCAGAATAACCTCTTCCACAGCGCGAAATGAGCCTCAACGCCTAAAAATAGCTCGCAAAGGGCGACGAAACCCGCAATATGCAATACGGAGGCGGGCGTGAGATTGTGCAGCTGGAGGCCGTAGAACTCCAGAAGCCCGCGGAGAAATGGATGAATTGGAAATCCCAGTCCCCTTATTAGATAGGGGACGAGGCACACCCGCTCTCCTTTAGAAGGATTGGGGGTGCTCTCCGCTTGTTTTCCGCCATTGTAGGTGGCGAGACCGGCTCGGACCGGGACCATGTATGCCTGAGGGAGAAATCCCTTGGCCTGAAGCGACACTAACTCGCTATGCGGGATGGTGCAACTCTCCCAGTCCCCGGGTTTGGGACCGGAGGGGCGAGGGGAGGAGCTGCGACGGCTGGTCATATTGGAATGGATCTTTGCTGGAAGCGCTCTGATGATAACTCGCGGAGAGGAGAAGATGTGGTTTGGACCTAAATCCCCATCCCGTTAAATAGGCGGCTCGTTTATACGGCTAGGGGCGTGGATGTAAAAACGCCCTGGCTTTTCGCATTCGTTTGACACGTGGAAGACGGCCATTATTGGGCGTGGAAGCCGAGGAGCACTACATTACAAAATCGGACATTATTCCTACAGGTACACAAGATTTGGAGAAGAACCCGCCTTGCAATGCCGAACAATCTGCGCGCCGGACTCGTCGTCATTGAAGCCTGGTTCGGGGGCTACTGAGGGAGTCCTGGATTAGGGGGTGTTCGGGTAGCCGGACTATACCTTCAGCCGGACTCCTGGACTATGAAGATACAAGATTGAAGACTTCGTCCCGTGTCCGGATGGGACTTTCCTTGGCGTGGAAGGCAAGCTTGGCGATGCGGATATTCAAGATCTCCTACCATTGTGACCGACTCTATGTAACCCTAACCCTATCCGGTGTCTATATAAACCGGAGGGTTGTAGTCCTTAGGCGATCAACTCCATATACAACAATCATACCATAGGCTAGCTTCCAGGGTTTAGCCTCCTTGATCTCGTGGTAGATCTACTCTTGTACTACCCATATCATCAATATTAATCAAGCAGGACGTAGGGTTTTACCTCCATCAAGAGGGCCCGAACCTGGGTAAAACATCATGTTCCCTGCCTCCTGTTACCATCCGGCCTAGACGCACAGTTCGGAACCCCCTACCTGAGATCTGCCTGTTTTGACACCGACATTACTGAGGGAGTCCTAGATTAGGGGTTGTTCGGGTAGCCGGACTATACCTCCAGCCGGACTCCAGGACTATGAAGATACAAGATTGAAGACTTCGTACCGTGTCCGGATGGGACTCTCCTTGGCGTGGAAGGCAAGCTTGGCCATGCGGATATTCAAGATCTCCTACCATTGTAACCGACTTTATGTAACCCTAACCCTATCCGGTGGTCTATATAAACCGGAGGGTTCGTAAGTCCGTAGGCAATCAACTCAATACACAACAATCATACCATAGGCTAGCTTCTAGGGTTTAGCCTCCTTGATCTCGTGGTAGATCTACTCTTGTACTACCCATATCATCAATATTAATCAAGCAGGAGTAGGGTATTAACTCCATCGAGAGGGCCCGAACCTGGGTAAAAAACATCGTGTCCCTTGTCTCTTGTTACCATCCGGCCTTGACGCACAGTTCGGGACCCCCTACCCGAGATCCGCCGGTTTTGACACCGACATTGGTGCTTTCATTGAGAGTTCTTCTGGCGTCGTCACAATCAGGAAGGATGCCTCCTTCCCGTCTTTAAAGACGGCGCCGTTGCTAAGGGAGCCTTGGCTGTCGGCCAAACCCTCCGGCTAGGTGGTTTCCTCATGACCGCCTGTTCGGCTGTTGCGCCGACGGTGACCTCTCGGGTCATCAAAAGCAACCTACACGTCAGCTCGGAGCTCGTCGAGCAGCTAGATCCAATGGAGCTCTCTTCCGTAAACGAGCTCTTGGATCGCATCGCCGCCCTGGGGGTCGCTACGGATTACGACCAGGTTGGGCTTAAACCCGATCTAAGAGAAATTAACTCTCCCCAAGTCACCCACCACGTTGCCGTGGTAGAGGCGCAGTGCGGCGACCCTTCATCTATTTTAAGGACTAGCTACGTCCGAATTCCCGACTCCTCCAAGCCGGATACCCGCGGAGAGGAGGATGTAACTCAAGACCTGAGCTTAGGATCAGGCAACGGGCTAGATTCGTTGGACAACATCCAAGAATCCGAACTTCAGAGTTCGGAAACTCTTCGGCCTCCGAATCTTGGATTGGGTGAGGTTTCAGATTCAACGACACCCGCCCACCCGAACATAAGCGATCTCTCCCAAATCAGGCAGAGGCCCGAGGAAACAGTACATCATTACTGGGCGAGATTCCTCCTGGTTATGAACAGGATAAAGGATTGCCGCGAGGGAGACGCAATCTCAATTTTCTGCAGTAATTGCACGGACGAGGGAATCCTTAACGCCGTAAGTCGTCGTGATATTACACGCTTCGCTGACTTGGCGTCCATAGTACAAAAATACTGTGCGATGGAAAGCGCCTGGAAAACCAAAATAAAATTTTGGGATAATCCGGCCTTGAATAGTAATCCCGTCCGAACTAAGAGGGTGCATCATCATAAGACACCCGGGATAAATAGCAAAAAGCCAAAACCCTCTACAGGGCATGGAACCGTACTGGAAAGGTGGCTTGATGGACCCTGTAGAATTCACAGTACAGAGGACGCCACACCAACTCACAGCCTTAGAGCATGTTGGATACTCCGGCAGGTGGCCAAAATTGGCGAGGACCTCTTAATCCTGGAGGCCGCAGAAAGCCAGCCCGAGGACACCAGTACCGTTCTCACAGTCTTCGAGACTTTCGCATCAAACAATATGCGAAAAAGAACACTCCGCAGCCTCGCCAAAGTCTATCAAGTTGCAACAATAAATCCATGGAGCGACACTGCTATTACCTTCAACGCAAGTGATGAACCTAGATTCCGAACAGCCCGAGCACCAGCCGCATTGGTCCTTAGTCCCATAGTGGACGGCTTTCGCCTCACCAAGGTGCTCATGGATGGAGGCAGCGGACTGAACCTCATTTATGAGGAAACCCTTCAAAAAATGGAAATAGACTGGAACCGCATCGAGCGAAGCAGCACAACCTTTAGAGGAATAATCCCCAGTCGGGAAGCGCGCTGCACAGGAAAAATCACACTAGATGTGGTGTTCGGCATGCCGGATAATTACAGGTCCGAAGAAGTCACATTTCAGGTGGTCCCATTTAAGAGCGGATATCACGCTTTACTAGGGCGGGAAGCATTCACAATCTTCCAAGCAATACCCCATTACGGGTACATGAAGCTTAAGATGCCCGGGCCGGATGGAATTATCACTCTAGCTAGTGATCCGGACATAGCACTCCGCGCCGAAAACAAGACGGCCGCATTAGCCCTTGAGGCGCTATCCGAAGCCTTAGCGGCCGAGGAACTGACTGCGCTGCGCTCCACGGTTAACAGGGATGATGTGATACTCGATAAGAGATCCAAATCCACATCCTTCAAGCCAGCCGACGAAATAGTCAAATTCCAGGTCCATCCAACGGACCCCAATAAAACAGCTTCCATCGGGGCACGACTGAACCCTGATGTAGACGCCGCACTGCGAGAGTTCCTACGAGAGAACTGGGACATTTTCGCCTGGCACCCTTCAGACATGCCAGGGATCCCACGCAGGCTGGCCGAACACAGCTTAAATATCCTAAAAGGATTCAAACCTGTCAAACAAGCCCTTCGGCGTTTTTCCGAACCCAAGAGACAGGCTATGGGAGAGGAGCTAGCCAAGCTATTGGAGGCCGGATTCATTAGAGACATAAAACATCCGGACTGGCTAGCAAACCTGGTGATGGTACCAAAGAAGGACAAATCCTGGCGCCTGTGTGTCGATTTTAAAGACCTTAACAAGGCTTGCCCAAAGGATCCCTTCCCCATCCCCAGTATCGATCAAATTATCGATGCCACTGCAGGACACGATTCATTGTGTTTCCTCGATGCATACTCCGGTTACCATCAAATCAAGATGGCAGAATCAGACCAAGCTGCAACAGCATTCATCACACCATACGGCCCATTCTGCTTCAACACAATGCCCTTCGGGCTAAAAAACGCCGGCGCAACATATCAGCGCATGATCCAGACATGTCTGGCAAACCAGATCGGCAAAACAGTGGAGGCGTATGTGGATGATGTGGTCGTCAAATCAAGACATGTCGAATCCCTAGTAAACGACTTGAGGCTTACATTCGATAACCTCCGACAATATGACATCAAGCTCAACCCGGAAAAATGCGTCTTCGGCGTTCCAGCCGGAAAGCTCTTGGGCTTCATTGTATCCGGTAGAGGAATTGAAGCAAATCCAGCCAAGATCCGAGCTTTGTCACAATTGGATGTCCCAAAGGACCTTAAACAAATACAAAAATTAACCGGGTGCGTGGCGGCTTTAAGCCGCTTCATCTCCCGCTTGGGAGAAAAGGCACTACCCCTTTATCGCCTCCTTCGGCGCACCGAACACTTCGAGTGGACGGATGCCGCCACGGCCGGACTTGATGAAATAAAAGCCATATTGGCAACAAACCCAGTCCTGGCCGCGCCAATCACCGGCGAACCAATGTTATTGTACATTGCAGCAACACATCAAGTTGTCAGCGCAGTGCTCGTTGTCGAGCGGGAAACGGACGGACACAAATTCCCCCTTCAAAGGCCGGTCTACTACGTGTCCACTGTCCTCACTCCATGCAAATCACGGTACCCGCATTATCAAAAGATTGCATACGCGGTATTCATGGCATCCCGGAAGCTACGACACTACTTTCAAGAGTGTTCCATAACAGTAGCCTCGGAAGTACCACTCAACGATATTATCAACAACCGCGACGCAACGGGCCGGATTGCAAAATGGGCCATCGAGCTTCTCCCGTTCGATATAACCTATAAGCCACGGCGAGCTATTAAATCGCAAGTTTTGGCCGACTTCGTCGCAGAATGGACGGAGGCCGAGCTCCCTAAAGAGTACGGCACATATTCAAACTGGATTATGCATTTCGACGGCTCCAAAATGTTGGCCGGACTGGGGGCTGGCGTCGTCCTGACGTCCCCCACAGGAGACACAGTCCAATATGTGCTCCAGATCATGTACACGGATTCCAACAATGCAGCCGAATATGAGGCCCTCCTACATGGTCTCCGGATAGCAGTATCCATGGGTATCCAGCGCCTAGAGGTACGCGGGGATTCAAACCTCGCGATATCCCAAATAAATGGAGACTTCGACGCCAAGGACCCAAAAATGGCAGCTTACCGCAACGCCGTCCTAAAAATGTCAGCTCGGTTCGAAGGGCTGGAGTTTCACCATATAGCCCGAGAAAACAATCAAGCAGCGGACGTCCTGGCACGCATCGGAGCAAAACGCGATGCAGTCCCCCCCAACATCTTTTTGGAAAGATTGTTCAAGCCATCCGTAGCATGGGAGGGGGAACCCGCAAATAACAGCCCGGACCCAGCCGCACCACTCGACGCCGAACAATCTGACACAATTGGAGGCTCTGCCAATGAAATTACACCTTCAGCCCACGTAATAATGGCGGTCATCGCCCCGTGGACAGAACCATTCCTAGCCTACCTTACTAGGCAGGAACTCCCGGAGGACCAAAACGAGGCCCGCTGCATAGTGCGGCGATCTAAAGCCTATAGAGTCCATGAGGGAGAGCTTTATAAGAAAAGCACTACCGGAGTCCTTCAAAGGTGCATCTCCGAAGAGGAAGGGCGGAACCTTCTGGCTGAAATTCATGCCGGACTCGGTGGTCACCACGCCGCTGCTCGGTCCCTTGTTAGCAAGGCTTTCCGTACAGGCTTTTATTGGCCGACGGCCCGGGCAGACGCTCAGGACCTAGTCCAACGATGCGCTGGTTGCCAACTTTTTGCCAACCAAAGCCATATGCCACCCACCGCACTCCAAACTATACCCATCACCTGGCCTTTTGCGGTCTGGGGGCTTGACATGGTCGGACCCCTTAAAGGTGGGACCGATAGGAAAAAATACTTACTGGTCATGGTGGATAAGTTCACCAAATGGATAGAAGCCAAGCCTGTTAAAACGGCCGAATCCGGACCTGTGATAGACTTCATATCCGGGGTTGTACACCGTTATGGCGTCCCCCACAGCATCATAACCGATAACGGTACAAACTTTACCGCCGACGAGGTAAAACTCTGGTGCAAAAACATGGGCATCAAGCTCGATTATGCTTCCGTCTATCACCCACAAACCAACGGCCAGGTCGAACGTGCAAATGGTCTTATCATGAGCGGCATTAAACCCAGACTGGTGCGGTCCCTCAAGGAATCTAACACGCACTGGGTAGAGGAGCTCGACTCCGTGCTATGGGGGCTGCGGACCACGCCAAATCGCACCACCGGATACACACCATTTTTTATGGTGTACGGCGCAGAGGCAGTTCTGCCCTGCGACATAATTCATGACTCACCTAGAGTGCGCATGTACGAAGAAAGAGAAGCCGAGCTCGATCGGCAGGACAACTTGGACGCCTTGGAGGAGGAGCGTGACGTGGCAAAAGCCCGTTCCGCATTTTATCAACAGCAGGCCCGAAGATATCAAAGCAGAGAAGTACGGGCCAAAAATTACAATGTTGGCGAACTAGTTCTACGTCTACCAGATAAGAAAAAGGACAAACTCAAGCCCAAGTGGGAAGGTCCATTCATAATCGACCAAGTCCTGACTGGTGGGGCGTACCGCCTGCGAGATGCGTCGGATAACCGACTCGAGCCGAACCCGTGGAACGCCACCCGTCTCCGAAGATTCTATGCCTAGCGCCGGACTCTGTGTTCGTCTCCTTCCTCTGTCCATTTTTTGCATTTTTCTGTCTTACATTTCTCTCCTTCCCCTCTTTTCTTTATAGCCCTTAAAGGCTCATCTAGTGACGCGCCACTCGCGCTCATTAAACATGGGGGCTTCTTTAACAGAAGCTTATTTATACGGGCTTCACGCCCAACACATGCGTCAAACTTCCGCATGTACCTTTTTCTTCACCATTATATGCATCGATATGACTTAAGGTTTGGCCAAGCTGGGTTGCCTGGCTCCTGTGCTTACCCCTACGTTCCCGATTATTCGGCTAGGCGGTAAAGGGAGCACCTCTGTGATTGTTACTGCCGGGTCAGCCGGATGTGTACCTCAGACTGGGTGAAGCCGAAAGCTAGCGTTCTTAAGGGAATATTCGGTCGGTGAAATAAAAGATGATCTTTTTACTCATTTTACGCGCCCCCAGATGCCTTTTTTCTGCGTCTCTTCACGCAGTCCGAACATGCACCTTAGGGCATGCCTCCCAGCGAAAGGAACCCTTAACGGAACTATTCTCTCTCAAAGATGTTTCTTACTAACCATGTAATATAACATAACTAGTTGGGCACTTGTTTGATAAAGCACTGATGACCCCTACGCCTGGTCTCCACGCATACCCCGGTTCTTATATAACCGCTAGGGTATTCAGACACACTCCGGACCGTCAGGTCCCGAGGTTGAAGCGAAAAGGTCGGCAACGACAAACAATCTACAATCCGTCTAGAAGGCATTACACATGTCAATTCAAAATTACACAGTCATTCTGACTGATTGTATTCATCTTCTATACCATCTAACAGGCTGTCTAATTTACATTCCTGCTGGGAATACTTCGCGGCCAACTATACTTGGCCGTATACTAAGCTTACAGGGATCTCCTTCCCGTCAGGCCCCACTGGTCCGACCTCGGCCATGTGGTTTGGGTCAGACTTCGTAAAACGGGTCTTCACCATGGCCCAGGCCTCCCTAGCGCCTTGTCGGCAGGCCAATATCTTCCACAACCGGAAGCGCCACCGAGCTCCCTTCAGCTTCTCCGCATGCTCTCCAAGGTCCTCGAGCACGGAGTGGGCAGGCCATAAGGCTTGGGCAATATCCCGCATCGCATGCCGAATTCGCTCGTGCAGTTGCAAGAGTTCGGGAAGAAGGTCACCCGCAGAACAGGGCATCTCCTCTGCAGGACGACCTGTGAGCATACCTACAGACATTACTCTATTAGTTGACTTCCTCGCCAAACTCTTTTCTCAAAGTTCGTTCAAGCACTTACTAAAAATACCGCGTCGAAGCCGTTGATTCTCCTTCGTGGAGTCTGACAGCTAGCCACGAACATCTTTTAGTTCGACGTCTAGCTTGGTGTTGGCATCCTGAAGATCATTCTTCTCTCGCCTCACCTTTGTCAACATACTCTCACCGGCCTTTACACGGCGTAAGAGTTGTTGCTTGTCCGAATCGAGTCTGGCGCCATCTGCAATATGATTTGCCAGATTTGCACCCACACCGCACAATACTAATCTTTTGAAGTGTATCTTACCTGAGGGGCTCTCTTTGGGCTCCCCTGCTGCGCCTAGTGCGGCCTCTAGTTGGGCCTTGCACTTTTCCAGCTCCTGGGACAGTACGGTATTCTTCTCTGTAAGAAGCTACATATTAAATGATCCTTAAATTAGTTGCTCTAACTGCTTCAAGTCTCGGGGGCTACTGGCATATATATATTTAGCCAAAATTTTCTTACCCGTATGTCTTTTACATACTGCTCCGTGGCTCTGGCTAAACCATTTTGAGCGGCACGGAGGTACGCATCTCCCGAATTAAAGGCATCTAAAGCCTCTTGGGAGAAACAAGCGTCGCGTAGAATTGTCCGGCGACGCCTGTGGTTCATGGCACTCTCCACTTCAGAATTTGTGGCAGACAGCCTGTCCGCATCCTCTGTCGGAGGAGCGTCTGGTGCGTGCCTTGTGCTCGCCTCCGCTTCCTGGCCAGACATTGGAGCCTGGCTGGTGGAGGCGCGATTGGCAACCTCTCCGGATGTAGTCCGGCGAGGTCTCTTCATTCTGAAGATAGCACGAACGTTAATATGCCCTGACAGAATAACTCTAGGGAAACAGTGGGTGCACTATACCTTTGCGCTGGCATCTCAGTCCGGACTTCATTCCTTTTTGCCCCGCGGGGCCCTGCGGCCCCTCGTTGGCTAGCCGCCGCAGGTTCGGCCTCCTACCTCGGAAATCTCCCCTGCAAAACATGGCTATCGTCAGAAACACCGGGCTACGCGAGGGTGGAATCTCTTTCAAGGGAATAAGGCCCCGGTTTCTGTCACTTGGGAGGCCGGGATTAACCCTGGGTAATCCGCCGTAATGGCTACCAAGGTATTGTCCTTTCTTAGCTGATGGAACACCCCGTCGATAAGCTCCACCGATATGTCCGGATCCTCTTTGGAGTCCGGATTGAGGGACCGTTCTGGGTCCTCGGGCTGTGGAGGGCAGCTGCTTATATCCTTTACCTCCTGTCGTAGTTCCTGCATTGAAGTCGTTAGACTACCTATCTAACCATGGGAGTATAAAACAAACAGGCAAGCGCAATTGTTCACTTACCCAACATGGAGGATCGTACATACTGAATCCGGCCTGCGGGTTGACGCGGAGGAATTCCTCCTTTTCTCCCTTGTACAAAGAGGATAAGATCTTTACTAAGGCAGCGGCTGAGGCCGGCCACTTACGACCGTAACGTGTGGCATCATCCTCCCCGTTGAAATCCCACATGGGGTGGCCTCTATATTGAAGCGGCCGCAACCCCCGCATAATGCATGTGGCCATGACTCCAATCATGGTTAGTCTGGAATGAGTGAACAGTCTTATCCGGCCCATCAGGTAAAGGACATCTCTTTCGCTTTCTCTCTGAGAGCTCCGCGGACGCCAGCTCAAGCGTTTCTTCAATGCAGCACTATTGAACTCAGGGAGACCGACCCGGATAGGGTCTGGTAGCGGGACGTTATCTATATAAAACCATTTCAAAGGCCAGTCCTCGGACGCCTTCTTTGGGGTTCCGGATAGGTATCCGGTCCCGGCGATGCACCATACTTCGGCTCCGCCCACTTGGTATATAGACCCCTCTTGAGAACGGGGCACCAGGCAGAATAACCTCTTCCACAGTGCGAAATGAGCCTCAATGCCTAAAAATAGCTCCCAAGGGCGACGAAACTCGCAATATGCAATACGGAGGCGGGCGTGAGATTGTGCAGCTGGAGGCCGTAGAACTCCAGAAGCCCGCGGAGAAATGGATGAATTGGAAATCTCAGTCCCCTTATTAGATAGGGGACGAGGCACACCCGCTCTCCTTTAGAAGGATTGGGGGTGCTCTCCATTTGTTTTCCACCATTGTAGGTGGAGAGACCGACTCGGACCGGGACCATGTATGCCTGAGGGAGAAATCCCTTGGCTTGAAGCGACACTAACTCGCTATGCGGGATGCTGCAACTCTCCTAGTCCCCGGGCTTGGGACCAGAGGGGCGAGGGGAGGAGCTGCGACGGCTAGTCGTGTTGGAATGGACCTTTGCTGGAAGCGCTCTGATGATAACTCGCGGAAAGGAGAAGATGTGGTTTGGACCTAAATCCCCATCCCGTTAAATGGGCAGCTCGTTTATACAGCTAGGCGTGTGGATGTAAAAACGCCTCGGCTTTTCGCATTCGTTTGACATGTGGAAGACAGCCATTATTGGGCGTGGAAGCCGAGGAGCACTACATTACAAAAATCGGACATTATTCCTACAGGTACACAAGATTTGGAGAGGAACCCGCCTTGCAATGCCAAACAATCTGCGCGCCGGACTCGTCGTCATTGAAGCCTGGTTCGGGGGCTACTGAGGGAGTCCTGGATTAGGGGGTGTTCGGATAGCCGGACTATATCTTCAGCCGGACTCCAGGACTATGAAGATACAAGATTGAAGTCTTTGTCCCGTGTCCGGATGGGACTTTCCTTGGCGTGGAAGGCAATCTTGGCGATGCGGATATTCAAGATCTCCTACCATTGTAACCGACTCTATGTAACCCTAACCCTATCCGGTGTCTATATAAACCAGAGGGTTGTAGTCCGTAGGCGATCAACTCCATATACACCAATCATACCGTAGGCTAGCTTCTAGGGTTTAGCCTCCTTGATCTCGTGGTAGATCTACTCTTGTACTACCCATATCATCAATATTAATCAAGCAGGACGTAGGGTTTTACCTCCATCAAGAGGGCCCGAACCTGGGTAAAACATCATGTTCCCTGCCTCCTATTACCATCTAGCCTAGACGCATAGTTCGGGACCCCCTACCCGAGATCTGCCGGTTTTGACACCGACATTACTGAGGGAGTCCTGGATTAGGGGGTGTTCGGGTAGCCGGACTATACCTCCAGCCGAACTCCAGGACTATGAAGATACAAGATTGAAGACTTAGTCCCGTGTCCGGATGGGACTTTCCTTGGCGTGGAAGGCAAGCTTGGCGATGCGGATATTCAAGATCTCCTACCATTGTAACCGACTCTATGTAACCCTAACCCTATCCGGTGTCTATATAAACCGGAGGGTTGTAGTCCGTAGGCGATTAACTCCATATACAACAATCATACCATAGGCTAGCTTCTAGGGTTTAGCCTCCTTGATTTCGTGGTAGATCTACTCTTGTACTACCCATATCATCAATATTAATCAAGCAAGACATAGGGTTTTACCTCCATCAAGAGGGCCCGAACCTGGGTAAAACATCGTGTTCCCTGCCTCCTCTTACCATCCGGCCTAGACGCACAGTTCGGGACCCCCTACCCGAGATCCGCCGGTTTTGAAACCGACATTGGTGCTTTCATTGAGAGTTCCTTTGTGCCGTCACAATCAGGAAGGATGCCTCCTCCCGTCTTTAAAGACTGCGCCGTTGCTAAGGGAGCCTTGGTTGTCGGCCAAACCCTCCGGCTAGGTGGTTTCCTCATGACCGCCTGTTCGGCTGTTGCGCCGATGGTGACCTCTCGGGTCATCAAAAGCAACCTACACGTCAGCTCGGAGCTCATCGAGCAGCTAGATCCAATGGAGCTCTCTTCCGTAAACGAGCTCTTGGATCGCATCGCCGCCCTGGGGGTCGCTACGGATTACGACCAGGTTGGGCTTAAACCCGATCTAAGAGAAATTAACTCTCCCCAAGTCACCCACCACGTTGCCGTGGTAGAGACGTTGTGCGACGACCCTTCATCTATTTTGAGGACTAGCTATGTCCGAATTCCCAACCCTTCAAGCCGGATACCCGCGGAGGGGGAGATATACCTCAAGACCTGAGCTTAGGATCAGGCAACGGGCTAGATTCACTGGACAACATCCAAGAATCCGAACTTCAGAGTTCGGAAACTCTTCGGCCTCCAAATCTTGGGTTGCGTGAGGTTTCAGATTCAACAACACCCGCCCACCCAATCATAAGCGATCTATCCCAAATCAGGCAGAGGCCCGAGGAAACACTACACCATTACTGGGCCAGATTCCTCCTGGTTATGAACAGGATAAAGGATTGCCGCGAGGAAGACGCGGTCTCAATTTTTTGCAGTAATTGCACGGACAAGGGAATCCTTAACGCTGTAAGTCGTCGTGATATCACACGATTCACTGACTTGCCGTCCATAGTACAAAAATAATGTGCGATGGAAAGCGCCTGGAAAACCGAAATAAATTTTTGGGATAATCCGGCCTTGAATAGTAATCCCATCCGAACTAAGAGGGTGCATCATCACAGGACACCTGGGATAAACACCAAAAAGCCAAAACCCTCTATAGGGCATGGAACCATACTGGAAAGATGGCTTGATGGACCCTGTAGAATTCACAGTACAGAGGACGCCACACCAACTCACAGCCTTAGAGCATGTTGGATACTCCGGCAGGTGGCCAAAATCGGCGAGGACCTCTTAATTCCGGAGGCCGCAGAAAGCCAGCCCAAGGACACCAGTACCGTTCTCACAGTCTTCGAGACTTTTTCATCAAACAATGTGTGAAAAAGAACACTCCGCAGCCTCGCCGAAGTCTATCAAGTTGCAACAATAAATCCATGGAGCGACACTGCCATTACCTTCAACGCAAGTGATGAACCTAGATTCCGAACAGCCCAAGCACCAGCCGCGTTGGTCCTCAGTCCCATAGTGGAAGGCTTTCGCCTCACCAAGGTGCTCATGGATGGAGGCAGCATACTGAACCTCATTTATGAGGAAACCCTTCAAGAAATGGAAATAGACTGGAACCGCGTCGAGCGAAGCAACACAACCTTTAGAGGAATAATCCCCAGTCGGGAAGCGCGCTGCACGGGAAAAATCACACTAGATGTAGTGTTCGGCACGCCAGATAATTACAGGTCCGAAGAAGTCACGTTTCAGGTGGCCCCGTTTAAGAGCGGATATCACGCTTTACTAGCACGGGGAGCATTCACAATCTTTCAAGCAATACCCCATTACGGGTACATGAAGCTTAAGATGCCTGGGCCGGATGGAATTATCACTCTAGCTAGTGATCCGGACATAGCACTCCGCGCCGAAAACAAGACGGCCGCATTAGACCTTGAGGCGCTATCCGAAGCCTTAGCGGCCGAGGAACTGACTGTGCTGCGCTCCACGGTTAACAGGGATGATGTGATACTCGATAAGAGATCCAAATCCACATCCTTCAAGCCAGCCGACGAAATAGTCAAATTCCAGGTCCATCCAACGGACCCCAATAAAACAGCTTCAATCGGGGCACGACTGAACCCTGATGCAGACGCCGCACTGCGAGAGTTCCTACAAGAGAACTGGGACATCTTCGCCTCGCACCCTTCAAACATGCCAGGGGTCCCACGCAGGCTGGCCGAACACAGCTTAAATATCCTAAAAGGATTTAAACCTGTCAAACAAGCCCTTCGGCATTTTTCGAACCCAAGAGACAGGCTATGGGAGAGGAGCTAGCCAAGCTATTGGAGGCCGGATTCATCAGAGACATAAAATATCCGGACTGGCTAGCAAACCTGGTGATGGTACCAAAGAAGGACAAATCATGGCGCTTGTGTGTCGATTTTAAAGACCTTAACAAGGCTTGCCCAAAGGATCCCTTCCCCCTCCCCCGCATCGATCAAATTATCGATGCCACCGCAGGACACGATTTGTTGTGTTTCCTCGACGCATACTCCGGTTACGATCAAATCAAGATGACAGAATCAGACCAAGCTACAACAGCATTCATCACACCATACGGCCCATTCTGCTTCAACACAATGCCCTTCGGGCTAAAAAATGCCAGCGCAACATATCAGCGCATGATCCAGACATGTCTGGCAAACCAGATCGGCAAAACAGTGGAGGCGTATGTGGATGATGTGGTCGTCCAATCAAGACATGTCGAATCCCTAGTAAACAACTTGAGGCTTACATTCGATAACCTCCGACAATATGACATCAAGCTCAACCCAGAAAAATGTGTCTTCGGCGTTCCAGCCGGAAAGCTCTTGGGCTTCATTGTATCCTGTAGAGGAATTGAAGCAAACCCAGCCAAGATCCGAGCTTTATCACAATTGGATGTCCCAAAGGACCTTAAACAAATTCAAAAATTAACAGGGTGCGTGGCGGCTTTAAGCCACTTCATCTCCCGCTTGGGAGAAACGGCACTACCCCTTTATCGCCTCCTTCGGCACACCGAACACTTCGAGTGGACGGATGCCGCCACGGCCGGACTTGATGAAATAAAAGCCATATTGGCAACAAACCCAGTCCTGGCCGCGCTAATCACCGGCGAACCAATGTTATTGTACATTGCAGCAACACACCAAGTTGTCAGCACAGTGCTCGTTGTCGAGCGGGAAACGGACGGACACAAATTCCCCCTTCAAAGGCCGGTCTACTACGTGTCCACTGTCCTCACTCCATGCAAATCACGGTACCCGCATTATCAAAAAATTGCATACGCAGTATTCATGGCATCCCGGAAGCTACGACACTACTTTCAAGAGTGTTCCATAACAGTAGCCTCAGAAGTGCAACTAAACGATATTATCAACAACCGTGATGCAACAGGCCGGATTGCAAAATGGGCCATCGAGCTTCTCCCGTTCGATATAACCTATAAGCCACGGCGAGCTATTAAATCGAAAGTTTTGGCAGACTTCGTCGCAGAATGGACGCGGGCTGAGCTCCCTAAAGAGTACGGCACATATTCAAATTGGATTATGCATTTTGACGGCTCCAAAATGTTGGCCGAACTGGGGGCCGGCATCGTCCTGACGTCCCCCACAGGAGACATGGTCCAATATGTGCTCCAAATCATGTACACGAATTCCAACAATGCAGCCGAATATGAGGCCCTCCTACATGGCCTCCGGATAGCAGTATCCATGGGTATCCAATGCCTAGAGGTACGCGGGGATTCAAACCTCGCGATATCCCAAATAAATGGAGACTTCGACGCTAAGGAACCAAAAATGCCAGCTTACCGCGACGCCGTGCTAAAAATGTCAGCTCGGTTCGAAGGGCTGGAGTTTCACCATATAGCCCGAGAAAACAATCAAGCGGCGGATGTCCTAGCACGCATCGGAGCAAAACGTGATGCAGCCCCCCCAACGTCTTTTTGGAAAGATTTTTCAAGCCATCCGTAGCATGGGAGGGGGAACCCGCAAATAACAGCCCGAACCCAGCCGCACCACTCGACACCGAACAATCTGACACAATTGGAGGCTCTACCAACGAAATTACACCTTCAGCCCACGTAATAATGGCGGTTATCGCCCCGTGGATAGAACTATTCCTAGCGTACCTTACTAGGCAGGAACTCCCGGAGGACCAAAACGAGGCCTGCTGCATAGTGCGGCGATCTAAGGCCTACAGAGTCCATGAGGGAGAACTTTATAAGAAAAGCACTACCGGAGTCCTTCAAAGGTGCATCTCCGAAGAGGAAGGGCGGAACCTCCTGGCTGAAATTCATGCCGGACTCGGTAGTCACCACGCCGCTGCTCGGTCTCTCGTAAGCAAGGCTTTCCGTACAGGCTTTTACTGGCCGACGGCCCGAGCAGACGCTCAGGACCTAGTCCAACGATACGCTGGTTGCCAACTTTTTGCCAACCAAAGCCATATGCCACCCACCGCACTCCAAACTATACCCATCACTTTGCCTTTTGCCGTCTGGGGGCTTGACATGGTCGGACCCCTTAAAGGTGGAACCCATAGGAAAAAATACTTACTGGTCATGGTGGATAAGTTCACCAAATGGATAGAAGCCAAGCCTGTTAAAACGGCCGAATCCGGACCTGTGATAGACTTCATATCAGGGGTTGTACACCGTTATGGCATCCCCCACAGCATCATAACCGACAACGGTACAAATTTTACCGCCGACAAGGTAAAACTCTAGTGCAAAAACATGGGCATCAAGTTCGATTATGCTTCCGTCTATCACCCACAAACCAACGGCCAGGTCGAACGTGCAAATGGTCTTATCATGAGCGGCATCAAACCCAGACTGGTGCGGTCCCTCAAGGAGTCTAACACGCACTGGGTAGAGGAGCTCGACTCCATGCTATGGGTGCTGCGGACCACGCCAAATCGCACCAACGGGTACACACCATTTTTTATGGTGTACGGCGCAGAAGCTGTTCTGCCCTGCGACATAATTCATGACTCACCTAGAGTGCGCATGTACGAAGAAAGAGAAGCCGAGCTCGATCGGCAGGACAACTTGGACGCCTTGGACGAGGAGCGCGATGTGGCAAAAGCTCGTTCCGCATTTTATCAACAGCAGGCCCGAAGATATCAAAGCACGGAAGTACGGGCCAAAAATTACAATGTTGGCAAACTAGTTCTACGCCTGCTGGATAAGAAAAAGGACAAACTCAAGCCCAAGTGGGAAGGTCCATTCATAATCGACCAAGTCCTGACTGGTGGGGCGTACCGCCTGCGAGATGCGTCGAACAACCGACTAGAGCCGAACCCGTGGAACGCCACCCGTCTCCGAAGATTTTATGCCTAGCGCCGGACTCTGTGTTCATCTCCTTCCTCTGTACATCCCTTTTTGTATTTTTCTGTCTTACATTTCTCTCCTTCCCATTTTTTTCTTTCATAGCCCTTAAAGGCTCATCTAGTGACGCGCCACTCGCGCTCATTAAACCTGGGGGCTTCTTTAACAGAAGCTTATTTATATGGGCTTCACGCCCAACACATGCGTCAAACTTCCGCATGTACCTTTTTTCTTCACCATTATATGCATCGATATGACTTAAGTTTTGGCCAAGCTGGGTTGCCTGGCTCCTGTGCTTACCCCTACATTCCCGATTGTTCGGCTAGGCGGTAAAGGGAGCACCTCTGCGATTGTTACTGCCGGGTCAGCCGGATGTGTACCTCAGATTGGGTGAAGCCGAAAGCTAGCGTTCTTAAGGGAATATTCGGTCGGTGAAATAAAAGGTGATCTTTTTACTCATTTTATGCGCCCCCAGATGCATTTTTTTTCTGCGTCTCTTCACGCAGTCCGTACATGCACCTTAGGGCATGCCTCCCAGCGAAAGGAACCCTTAACGGAACTATTCTCTCTGGAAGATGTTTCTTACTAACCATGTAATATAACATAACTAGTTGGGCACTTGTCTGATAAAGCACTGATGACCCCTACGCCTGGTCTCCACGCATACCCCGGTTCTTATATAACCGCTAGGGTATTCGGACACTCTCCGAACCGTCAGGTCCCGAGGTTGAAGCGAAAAGGTCGGCAACGACAAACGATCTACAATCTGGCTAGAAGGCATTACACATGTCAATTCAAAATTACACAGTCATTCTGACTGATTGTATTCCTGTTCTATACCATCTAACAGGCTATCTAATTTATAGTCCTGCTGGGAATACTTCGCGGCCAACTCTACTTGGCCGTATACTAAGCTTACAGGGATCTCCTTCCCGTCAGGCCCCACTGGTCCGACCTCGGCCATTTGGTTTGGGTCAAACTTCGTAAAACGGGTCTTCACCATGGCCCAGGCCTCACCAGGCATACCTACAGACATTACTCTGTTAGTTGACTTCCTCGCCAAACTCTTTTTTCAAAGTTCGTTCAAGCACTTACTAAAAATGCCGAGTCGAAGCCGCTGATTCTCCTTCGTGGAGTCCGACAGCTGGCCACAAACATCTTTAAGTTTGACGTCCAGCTTGGTGTTGGCATCCTGAAGATTGTTCTTCTCTCGCCTCACCTTTGTTAACATACTCTCACCGGCCTTTAGCTGGCGTAAGAGGTGTTGCTTGTTCGGATCGAGTCCGGCGCCATCTGCAATATGATTTGTCAAATTTGCACCCACACTGCACAATACTAATATTTCGAAGTGTATCTTACCTGAGGGTGTCTCTTTGGGCTCCCCTACTGCGGCTAGTGCGGCCTCTAGTTGGGCCTTGCACTTTTCCAGCTCCTGGGATAGTACGGTATTCTTCTCTGTAAGAAGTTGCATATTAAATGAACCTTAAATCAATTGCTCTAACTGCTTCAAGTCTCGGGGGCTACTGGCATATATATATTTAACCAAAAATTTCTTACCCGTATGTCTTTTACATACTGCTCCGTGGCTCTGGCTAAACCATTTTGAGCGGCACAGAGGTACGCATCTCCTGAATTAAAGGCATCTAAAGCCTCTTGGGAGAAACAAGCGTCGCGTAGAATTGTCCGGCGACGCTTGTGGTTCATGGCACTCTCCACTTTAGAATTTGTGGCAGACAGCCTGTCCGCATCCTCTGTCAGAGGAGTGTCCGGTGCGCGCCTTGTGCTCGCCTCCACTTCCTGGCCAGACATTGGAGCCTGGCTGGTGGAGGCGCGATTGGCAACCTCTCCGTATGTAGTCCGGCGAGGTCTCTTCGTTCTGAAGATAGCATGAACGTTAATATGCCCTGACAGAATAACTCCAGGGAAACAGAGGGTGCACTATACCTTTGCGTCGGCATCTCAGTCCGGACTTCATTCCTTTTTGCCCCGTGGGGCCCTGCGGCCTCTCGTTGGCTAGCCGCCGCAGGTTCGGCCTCCTGCCTCAGAAATCTCCCCTGCAAAACTTGGCTGTCGTCAGAAACACCGGGCTACGCGGGGGTGAAATCTCTTTCAAGGGAATAAGGCCCCGGTTTCTGTCACCTAGGAGGCCGGGATTAACCCTGGGTAATCCGTCGTAATGGCTACCAAGGTATTGTCCTTGCTTAGCAGATGGAACACCCCATCGATAAGCTCCACCGATATGTCCGGATCCTCTTCGGAGTCCGGATTGAGGGACCGTTCTGGGTCCTCGGGCTGTGGAGGGCAGCTGCTTATATCCTTTACCTCCTGTCGCAGTTCCTGCATTGAAGTCGTTAGACTACCTATCTAACCATGGGAGTATAAAACAAATGGGCAAGCACAATTGTTCACTTACCCAACTTGGAGGATCGTACATACTGAATCCGGCCTGCGGGTTGACGCGGAGGAATTCCCCCTTTTCTCCCTTGTACAAAGAGGATAAGATCTTTACTAAGGCGGAGGCTGAGGCCGGCCCCTTACGACCGTAATGTGTGGCGTCATCCTCCCCGTTGAAATCCCACATGGGGTGGCCTCTATATTGAAGCGGCTGCACCCCCCGCATAACGCATGCGGCCATGACTCCAATCATGGTTAGTCCGGAATGAGCCAACAGTCTTATCCGGCCCATCAGGTAAAGGACGTCTCTGTCGCTTTCTCTCTGAGAGCTCCGCGGACACCAGCTCAAGCGTTTCTTCAATGGAGCACTATTGAACTCAGGGAGACCGACCCGGATAGGGTCCGGTAGCGGGACGTCATCTATATAAAACCATTTCCAAGGCCAGTCCTCGGACGCCTTCTTTGGGGTTCCGGATAGGTATCCGGTCCCGGCGATGCGCCATACTTCGGCTCCGCCCACTTGGTATATAGACCCCTCTCGAGAACGGGGCACCAGGCAGAATAACCTCTTCCACAGCGCGAAATGAGCCTCAACGCCTAAAAATAGCTTGCAAAGGGCGACGAGACCCACAATATGTAATACGGAGGTGGGCGTGAGATTGTGCAGCTGGAGGCCATAGAACTCCAGAAGCCCGCGGAGAAATGGATGAATTGGAAATCCCAGTCCCCTTATTAGATAGGGGACGAGGCACACCCGCTCTCCTTTAGAAGGATTGGGGGTGCTCTCCGCTTGTTTTCCGCCAATGTAGGTGGCGAGACCGGCTCGGACCGGGACCATATATGCCTGAGGGAGAAATCCCTTGGCCTAAAGCGCACTAACTCGCTATGCGGGATGGTGCAACTCTCCCAGTCCCCGGGTTTGGGACCGGAGGGGCGAGGGGAGGAGCTGCGACGGCTGGTCATGTTGGAATGGACCTTTGCTCGAAGCGCTCTGATGATAACTCGCGGAAAGGAGAAGATGTGGTTTGGACCTAAATCCCCATCCCGTTAAATAGGCGGCACGTTTATACGGCTAGGTGTGGATGTAAAAACGCACCGGCTCTTCGCATTTGTTTGACACGTGGAAGACGGCCGTTATTGGGCGTGGAAGCCGAGGAGCACTACATTACAAAAATCGGACATTATTCCTACAGGTACACAAGATTTGGAGAAGAACCCGCCTTTCAATGCCGAACAATCTGCGTGCCGGACTCGTCGTCATTGAAGCCTGGTTCGGGGGCTACTGAGGGAGTCCTGGATTAGGGCGTGTTCGGGTAGCCGGACTATACCTCCAGCCGGACTCCAGGACTATAAAGATACAAGATTGAAGACTTCGTCCCGTGTCCGGATGGGACTTTCCTTGGCGTGGAAGGCAGGCTTGGTGATGCGGATATTCGAGATCTCCTACCATTGTAACCGACTCTATGTAACCCTAACCCTATCCGGTGTCTATATAAACCGGAGGGTTGTAGTCCGTAGGCGATCAACTCCATATACAACAATCATGTCGTAGGCTAGCTTCTAGGGTTTAGCCTCCTTGATCTCGTGGTAGATCTACTCTTGTACTTTTAGGATCGAAAGTATGTCTAGAGGGGGGGGATTAGACTACTTGACCAAATAAAAGCTTAACCTTTTCCCAATTTTAGTTCTTGGCAGGTTTTAGCTATTTTAGGACAAGTCAAGCAATCATCACATAATTCAAGCAAGGATGCAAAGAGTATATTGGCAGCGGAAAGTAAAGCATGCAACTTGCAAGAATGTAAAGGGAAGGGTTTGGAGAATTCAAATGCAATATGAGACACGGATGTTTTTCCCGTGGTTCGGATAGGTGGTGCTATCCTACATCCACGTTGATGGAGACTTCAACCCACAAAGGGTAACGGTTGCGAGAGTCCACACAGGGCTCCACCCACAAAGGGTAATGCTTGCGCGAGTCCACACAGGGATCCACCCATGAAGGGTCCACGAAGAAGCAACCACCCACAAAGGGTCCACGAAGAAGCAACCTTGTCTATCCCACCATGTCCAACGCCCACACAGGACTTGCCTCACTAGCGGTAGATCTTCACGAAGTAGGCGATCTCCTTGCCCTTACAAACTTCTTGGTTCAACTCCACAATCTTGTCGAAGGCTCCCAAGAGACACCTAGCCAATCTAGGAGACACCACTCTCCAAGAAGTAACAAATGGTGTGTAGGTAATGAACTCCTTGCTCTTGTGCTTCAAATGATAGTCTCCCCAACACTCAACTCTCTCTCATAGGATTTGGATTTGGTGGAAAGAAGATTTGAGTGGAAAGCAACTTGGGGAGGCTAGAGATCAAGATTCATATGGTAGGAATGGAATATCTTGGTCTCAACACATGAGTAGGTGGTTCTCTCTCAGAACATACGAGTTGGAATGGTGTATGTGTTCTGATGGCTCTCTCCTCGAATGAAGAGGAGGTGGAGGGGTATATATAGCCTCCACACAAAATCCAACCGTTACACAGTTTTCCAATCTCGGTGGGACCGAATCACAAACTCGGTCGGACCGAAAATGTAAACCTAGTGACCGTTAGAGATTTTCGGTGGGACTGACATGCAACTCGGTAGGACCGATATGGTTAGGGTTTGGGCATAACGTAATCTCGGTGAGACCGATTACACAAACTCGGTGAGACCAAATTTGGTAATTAGCTAACCAGAGAGTTGGTCAGGCAAACTCGGTGGGACCGATTTGCCCTTTCGGTGAGACCGAAAAGTTACAAAGGGGAAACACTGAATTTACATTGCAATCTCGGTGGGACCGATTCGCTCTTTCAGTGAGACCAAAAAGTTACAGAAGGGAAACAGAGAGTTTGCAATCCCATCTCGGTGAGACCGAGATCCCTATCGGTAGAACCGAATTGCTAGGGTTTGGCAGTGGCTAATGACAAGTGAAACTCGGTGGCGCCGGATAGGAAGAATCGGTAGGACCGAGTTTGGCTTAGGGTTTAGGTCAAATGTGGATATGGGAAAGTAGTTGAGGGTTTTTGGAGCATATCACTAAGCACATGAAGCAAGAGGCTCATTAAGCAACACCTCATCCCTCCTTGATAGTATTGGCTTTTCCTAAAGACTCAATGTGATCTTGGATCACTAAAATATAAAATGAAGAATCTTGAGCTTTTGAGCTTGAGCCAATAGTTTTTCCTTAGCATTTTGAGGGTTCCACTTTCACATCCATGCCATGCCAATCATTGAGCTTTCCTGAAATAATCATCTTGGAATAGCATTAGCTCAATGAGCTATATGTTGTTATGAATTACCAAAACCACCTAGGGATAGTTGCACTTTCAATCTCCCCCTTTTTGGTAATTGATGACAACATATAGATCAAAGCTTCGACAAATGATAATAAGCATGAAATATATCGACGCTTTGAGAAGTATGTGATAAGTAAGAGCTCCCCCTAAATTTGTGCATATTTAAAATTTGCTTTGGACTGCAAATGCACAAGGAGTTAGAGTCATGGGTTACTCTACCATGTCACATACATCTTGGTGGAGCGCTTAAAATGATAAGAATGAAATACATGCACTCATCACCAAGAATAGTGAAAGATCACATAAGATAGATAAGATAATAGCATTAAGCAAGCATTAAGTGTAGCTTATGATCAAGCACATGATCATCAATGTCTCACAAATAATGACGTAGTATCTCAAGCACTCAAAAGCAAACAAGTTTGAAAAACCACCAAATAAAGCAAGAGAGAAAAGCAACTCTCTCTCCCTCTCGAAGCCTATGATCTATACATTTTTCTCCCCCTTTGGCAACAAGTTACCAAAAAGTTCCTAGAAAATGCATAGTACTAGATCGACGCTCGGGCTTGATCTTCTGGTGGTGGTGGAGTCCGGATCACTCCAAGGACGAAGGCTTCTGTAGACGCTGAAGTAGACGCTAGAGCTGGTAGAACTGAGGCTGTAGCTGGTGCTGAGGTGGTGGCTCTTGTGTCAGCAACTGGCACGGCAGACGACCTCGGACCTCGTGGCACTCTGGCAAAGGCATGAGTGGTAGTCCTGCCTCTCCTCTCCTGCATATCATCTTGGAGCTGCTCCACTGCAGTCTGAATCTCCGTTACCTTGACATCCAAGTCATAGAACTTTTGTTCCATGATTCTCTCTAGGCTTGCCTGGTTTTGAGTTAGGGTGGCTAGTCCTTGCTCAATCCGCAGGGTGGATGCAATCAGGTAACCAAGCTTCTCTTGTTTGGTCTTCAAGAAATACTCAGATGCCTCCTCTTGAGTTGGCATCTTGGCAGCTTTCTCCTTCCTTGCCTTCTCCTTCTTTGCGTATGCTTGGGCAGATGATGGCTCGTTCTCAGTCATGACAATTTGATTGTCCTCAAAATCTGGACGCATGGGCAGGGGTTCCTTGTCCAATAAATATATGCCCGTGCCCATCTTGGAGTTAATGAGCTCCTGGATCTGAGGGGCATATCCGCAACTCCTCTTCTGATCTGCTGCAGTCCTTTTGATAGTTTCCACTATGAGGCTCATCACCTTGAACTTCTGAGGTACATCAAATACATGTAGCAAGTTGATAGCATGGCCTCTGATCATCTTGTGATCTCCAGACTTGGGCAATAAGGTGTGCCTCAAGATCCAATTGATAGTTGGCAGCCCTGACAGAAGGTAATGCACAGACCCAAATTTGAAGGTGTCAAGAGCTTCATTGGGAATTTCCTTGTACATATTGGACATAGAGTTATGGTCCATCTTCTTCTTGGCATATATGTCCAAGTCATCATCATGCTCCTCTGGGGCATTAATGATCTGTGCCCACTCAGCAACTATGGATTGGTACCTTGTACCCTCAGACATCCATGTGATCCTCCCATCTGAATAAACATGTGCTGTGGAGAAGAACTGCATTATAAGCTCCTCATTCCACTTTGTGAGCTTCTGCCCAACAAAGTCAGCTACTCCACAAGCTATGAAGCTGTCTTGCACTCCAGGATAGTGCTCCTCATTGTCCTTGATGTACTGCCAGTCAACCCATCTCATATCACAGACTATTGGCTTCTTATCAAGCAGCACTGTCTCATAGAAGTCATGTTGTTCCTTAGTGTGGAATCTGTAGTCAACAGCAGTCCTCCTCCTCGAAGCATACGGGTCTGCTTCTCTCCACTTCCTCAGCCTTGAATCTCTCCTGAGCTTCATGTCCTCAGCCACAGGATGCGCATCGTTGTGGTCTGGGATCTTGGGCTTGAGCTTTCTCAGAACTTGCTCTTCATCCTCTTCTTCAGCAACAGTCTCAGGCACTGGGGCCTTGTTCTTCTCAGCTGCAGGAATGCTCCTTGTATTCCTCTTTGGTTTTGGCTTGGAGGCAACTTTGGGCTTAGATGCAGTATCCCTGATCTTATGGCATCACCCATCAGCTTGGGTGCCTTGGGTGCTGGTGCAGCTACCTCTTCTTCCTCTTCCTCATCCATGATGGAAGCCTTTCCTAGCACTCTGGCTACGGTCTTCTTGACCCTTTCCTTTCTTTTCTTTCCCTCAGCAGCAACTAGCTCTTTGGGTGCAGGCTTCTCAGTTGAAGCTCTTGCCTTTGACATGGGCTGCCTACCTGCTGGCCTTTTGATTTTCAGCCCTGGCTTTGTGCCTTGAGCTGGCTCAATTCTCTTTGATGTGGCCTCTTCCTCTGCCACATAATCTTCATCTTCGGAATCAGAAGTTCTCTTCTTCCTCTGTCTGGTGGCAGCTTTTGGCAAGTTGCTAGGGGTGCTCCTACTGCCCTCATCTGAAGAGCTGGAGGGACTAGTGCCCTCACTCATGTGCACCTGCTGCTCTGACATGTTCTGGCTGTCACTTTGATCAGACATGCTGCAAACTCTGACTGCTGACCCTGTGAATAGTTTATAGATGAGGTAGAAAAGATGAGCATCACAAAATGCAGAGATTTTTGCAAAAGAATGATCCAAAAACTTAGTTTTAGTTTCCCACTGAAATCATCTCGGATCTACCGATTTTCAAACTCGGTGATACCGAAGCAGTTTTGGAACCTAAACTAGTGAACTCGGCAGGACCGAGTCACAGTTCGGTGGTACCGAGACTGCTAGGGTTTCACAGAGTTCCAAAATCGGTCACACCGATAAGTAATTCTCGGTCAGACCGAGTCTCACTTGTGCAATGGCATAAGCCAAATCGGTGGGACCGAGTTTTTCAACTCAGTGGGTCCGAGATGGTTTCGGCGGAAACCTAACCCTAAAATTTTCGAATCAAAGCTAATCTACGGGCGTATTGACTGGATAGGAGTGTTTCAATCGTGGCAAGAATCATGAAGAACACAATGTGCTAGGAATCGGACGGGGAATAGCACTGTGATCGAGTCCATACCCTAGATTGGCGGAGACTCGCTACGGCGGCAACGGCGGGGCAGAATTCCTGTTGACGGCGACGGAGACCAGCGACTGGAGGCGGCTGGCGGCGAGAAGACGATCCGGAGACCACGTTGGCAGAGCAGGCTATCGTGCGGGCGAAGGGGTATGGAGAAATTTCCAAATTTTTCCCGTGACTATATATAGCCCGACCCTGTCGGTGTGACCGAGTGGAACAACTCGGTGGCACCGAGATTCATAACTGCAGGCAGTTACTGAAACTCGGTGTGACCGAAATGTTCAAATCGGTTGCACCGAGATCGAAAACTTAGATCAACTTAATGATCTCGGTAGGACCGAAAGTGGGGTATCGGTCAGACTGAGAATCATAAAGAGGTTTTGGAAGTTTAAGTCTATGACGAATCGGGGACTCCGAGCGCTCCTCACACAGAGTGGTTCGAATCTGACTTGATCAAATTTTTTGATGCAGCATGAATAGAGTTTGAGACGAGAAAAGCATAGATAGCTAGAGGAGGTACTTAGGCATTCTTGTCCATCCACTTGGCAAAAGAAAATAAAACCAAACAATCAAAACAACAAGTGGATGTCCTCGAATGAGCAAAATATGCAACCAGCATGCTCACACAATAAGATGGCAAATGAAATATGTGGCAAGGCATGCACAACCAATTCTAGCATCTATCAAGCAATTTGCGATGACAAGGTCATCTATATATGAGTATATTGACTTAGGAGTCAAGTGAGAGCACTTGATCATAGGTCATACTCATCGTTTAAGCTCAAGTGGGGTTACCACTTTTACATAAAGCATTGTTGTCTTCACATCTTTAGAGTTGCTTTAGCTCAAGTCTTAGAGTAAAGCTCCCCCTAGATGTGATATCCCCCCTAAGAGGGATGAACTAACCTTGGGTTTTGTCGATGATGACTTCATGTAGATGTTGAAGATGTGGATGCTCAATGTTGATGTAGATCACTTGGAGCTATCCATTTAAGTGAATTGCACTTTCAATACCTACATGGGTTAGTCCCACAAGGAACAAACAAGGATATCCATAGACATAGAGTGATGCACACAAAAGATGATGTCCATGAAAACTTTTAGGTTACCTTGTCCCTTGTCTTACCAACAAGAGGGTTTGTGACTCCTTGAACTAGTGCAAGATGTGGAAGTTGATTGCACTTATTCTTGCCAAAATGATAAGAGTGAAGTATGTTGGCGGAGTCACCCTCAAGAACTCTCTAGTTCTTCTTCTTTTGGATCCACATCATCTTGATGGGAATCCTTAGAGTTGTAGTCGTACTTGATGAAGTGGAACTTGAAGTAGTCTTGGGAATCCACTTGACTAAGGTCTTAGGAGCTTCTTCAAATGTGTCAATTTCCTCTTGAAGCTTGTCCTTGCCTTTTTGCTTGTAGTCTTGTGGTGGAAGATCATCTTGAGCTTGTGTCCCCTTGAAAGAAGTATACTTCTCTTGTTGAGGAACAAACTTTGTCTTGGGGTATTGATCTTCTTCCCACTCAACTCCATTGGCATTGAACTTTCGTTCAAAACCAACACCTTGATTCTTCCGGTGCATTCCTTACTTGCGCACAATTTCCTCAAATTGCTTACTCCCGGCAAGGCTTTTGTACAATCCTTTCTCTATAATTCCCTTCAATAAACTATTTTCTTGCTCAAGTGTAACTTGGCTAAGAGAATCATTCGTGGAATCAAGAGAACTACTAGAAGCAACAATATTGGATTTAGCATGATCATTGTTACTGCTAGAGGAAGAATCTTTCTTGTTCTTGTTACTAGACTTGACTTGAGGCATGTAAGTGGATAAGAGTAAACGCTTGGCAATGTAAGAAGAGCTTTTCTTGCGGAGATCATCATTGATTGCCTTTAAGAACTCATGCTCTTGCTCAAGATTGAGCTTTTCAAAGCGTAATTTCTCATGAGCTCTTAAAAGTTCTCGATGATCTTTGAAGATAGTTTCATGAGCTAACTTAAGAGTTTTTAGTTCTTTAGTTAGAGCCTCAATCTTCTCCTTATCATTGTCATTCATTTTATCTTGATTAGCATGTTTAATTGACGTTTCATCATAGTATTCATCACTAGAGTTGTCAACAAGCAAATCATCACCTAACAAGTCATCTTCATCACTATTGAAATCAACATACTCGGGGTGTGTCACCTTAGGACCTTTGGCCATGAAGCATCTTCCAATTCCTTCATTTGGTTAGTCAAATATGTCGTAGGAGTTGGTTGACACAAGTGCTACACCGGCAACACCTTCATCTTGAGTATCTTCGGATTCGGAGTGATAACTTCTCTCGGAGTGGCTGTCGGAGTCGGAGCCGGATACCCATTCACCAACATGAGCTTGATGTCTTCGTCTTGTGTAGCTCCTTGATGATTTTTCCTTCCTTTCTGAATCCTTGCTTCTCCGTGAGTATCTTCGTTCATAACGATCATCTCTACTCCTCCTCTCTCTTGGTGGTGATTCTTTGCTTCTTCTTTTTGGAGAATCTTCTCTTCTCTTGTAGGGAGCCGTACACTCATTGGAATAGTGTCCGGTTCTTCCACAATTGTATCAGTTTCTCTCTCGACTAGAAGATCTTTTGTCATTGTAGGACCTTGACTTGAAGCTTCTATATTTGCTTCTACTCTTGTAGAACTTGTTGAAGTTCTTCACCATTAAGCTCAATTCTTCATCGAAGTCTTGTTTCTCACTTGATGATGTAGGGGCTTCACATGAGGCTTTATAGGCACCACTTGATTTGTTGTGAAGTTCCTCTTTATCCTTAAGTCACATCTCATGAGCAACAATTCTTCCAATCACCTCCGTTGGCTTGAGATCTTTGTAATTGGGCATCATTTGGATCAATGTGCACACGGTATCATATTTTCCATCCAAGGCTCTTAGAATCTTCTTGATGATGAATCTCTCGGTCATCTCTTCACTTCCTAAGCCGGCAATCTCATTTGTGATGAGAGCAAGCCTAGAGTACATTTCAGCGACACCTTCACCATCCTTCATCTTGAACTTGTCAAGTTGGCTTTGAAGCACATCCAACTTGGATTCCTTGACGGAGTCGGTACCTTCGTGCATATCAATCAAAGTGTCCCAAATTTCCTTCACATTCTCAAGACGGCTGATTTTGTTGAATTCTTCGGGGCACAATCCGTTGAAGAGAATATCACAAGCTTGAGCATTGTATTGCAACATCTTCAACTCATCCGCGGTAGCTTCACGGTTTAGTTCTCTCCCATCAAAGAAGTCACCTTGCAAACCAACACACACAATAGCCCAAACGGCGGGGTTATGTCCAAGAATATGCATTTTCATTTTATGCTTCCAACTAGCAAAATTAGTACCATCAAAGTAGGGACCTCTACGGTGGTAATTTCCCTCGCTAGACGCCATACTCTCCTAGGTTGTGAAACCAAGGCTATGACCACCAAAGCTATGGAGATCAAAGAAATGGAGACCAAAGCTCTGATACCACTTGTAGGATCGAAAGTATGTCTAGAGGGGGGGGATTAGACTACTTGACCAAATAAAAGCTTAGCCTTTTCCCAATTTTAGTTCTTGGCAGATTTTAGCTATTTTAGGACAAGTCAAGCAATCATCACATAATTCAAGCAAGCATGCAAAGAGTATATTGGCAGCGGAAAGTAAAGCATGCAACTTGCAAGAATGTAAAGGGAAGGGTTTGGATAATTCAAATGCAATATGAGACACGGATGTTTTTCCCGTGGTTCGGATAGGTGGTGCTATCCTACATCCACGTTGATGGAGACTTCAACCCTCAAAGGGTAACGGTTGCGAGAGTCCACACAGGGCTCCACCCACAAAGGGTAATGGTTGCGCGAGTCCACACAGGGCTCCACCTACGAAGGGTCCACGAAGAAGCAACCACCCACAAAGGGTACACGAAGAAGCAACCTTGTCTATCCCACCATGGCCATCGCCCACACAGGACTTGCCTCACTAGCGGAAGATCTTCACGAAGTAGGTGATCTCCTTGCCCTTGCAAACTTCTTGGTTCAACTCCACAATCTTGTCGGAGGCTCCCAAGTGACACCTAGCCAATCTAGGAGACACCACTCTCCAAGAAGTAACAAATGGTGTGTAGGTAATGAACTCCTTGCTCTTGTGCTTCAAATGATAGTCTCCCCAACACTCAACTCTCTCTCATAGGATTTGGATTTGGTGGAAAGAAGATTTGAGTGGAAAGCAACTTGGGAAGGCTAGAGATCAAGATTCATATGGTAGGAATGGAATATCTTGGTCTCAACACATGAGTAGGTGGTTCTCTCTCAGAACATACGAGTTGGAATGGTGTATGTGTTCTGATGGCTCTCTCCTCGAATGAAGAGGAGGTGGAGGGGTATATATAGCCTCCACACAAAATCCAACCGTTACACAGTTTTCCAATCACAATGGGACCGAATCACAAACTCGGTCGGACCGAAAATGTAAACCGAGTGACCGTTAGAGATTTTCGGTGGGACTGACATGCAACTCGGTAGGACCGATATGGTTAGGGTTTGGGCATAATGTAATCTCGGTGAGACCGATTACACAAACTCGGTGAGACCGAATTTGGTAATTAGCTAACCAGAGAGTTGGTCAGGCAAACTCGGTGGGATCGATTTGCTCTTTCGGTGAGACCGAAAAGTTACAAAGGGGAAACACTGAATTTACATTGCAATCTCGGTGGGACCGATTCGCTCTTTCGGCGAGACCGAAAAGTTACGAAAGGGAAACAGAGAGTTTGCAATCCCATCTCGGTGAGACCGAGATCCCTATCGGTAGAACCAAATTGCTAGGGTTTGGCAGTGGCTAATGACAAGTGAAACTCAGTGGCGCCGGATAGGAAGAATCGGTAGGACCGAGTTTGGCTTAGGGTTTAGGTCAAATGTGGATATGGGAAAGTAGCTGAGGGTTTTTGGAGCATATCACTAAGCACATGAAGCAAGAGGCTCATTAAGCAACACATCATCCCTCCTTGATAGTATTGGCTTTTCCTAAAGACTCAATGTGATCTTGGATCACTAAAATATAAAATGAAGAATCTTGAGCTTTTGAGCTTGAGCCAATCCTTTTTCCTTAGCATTTTGAGGGTTCCACTTTCACATCCATGCCATGCCAATCATTGAGCTTTTCTGAAATAATCATCTTGGAATAGCATTAGATCAATGAGCTATATGTTCTTATGAGTTACCAAAACCACCTAGGGATAGTTGCACTTTCAGTACTACCCATATCATCAATATTAATCAAGCAGGACGTAGGGTTTTACTTCCATCAAGAGGGCCCGAACCTGGGTAAAACATCGTGTTCCCTGCCTCCTGTTACCATCTGGCCTAGACGCACAGTTCGGGACCCCCTACCCGAGATCCGCCGGTTTTGACACCGACATTGTTTTGACACCGACAGCACTCTTTGAGGTTCTATGTGTTGGTTGAATAGATGAATCTGAGATTGTGTGAGGCATATCGTATAATCATACCCACTGATACTTGAGGTGACATTGGAGTATCTAGCTGACATTAGGGTTTTGGTTGATTTGTGTCTTAAGGTGTTATTCTACTACAAACTCTAGAGCTGTTTGTGACACTTATAGGAATAGCCCAACGGATTGATTGGAAAGAATAACTTTGAGGTGGTTTTGTACCCTACCATAATCTCTTCGTTTGTTCTCCGCTATTAGTGACTTTCGAGTGACTCTTTGTTGCATGTTGAGGGATAGTTATATGATCCAATTATTTTATTATTGTTGAGGGAACTTGCACTAGTGAAAGTATGAACCCTAGGCCTTGTTTCAACACACTGCAATACCGTTTGTGCTCACTTTTATTATTAGTTACCTTGTTGTTTCCATATACCACTTGTATCACCATCTCTTCGTCGAACTAGTGCACCTATACAATTTACCATTGTATTGGGTGTGTTGGGGACACAAGAGACTCTTTGTTATTTGGTTGCAGGGTTTCTTGAGAGAGACCATCTTCATCCTACGCCTCCTATGGATTGATCAACCTTAGGTCATCCACTTGAGGGAAATTTGCTACTGTCCTACAAACCTCTGCACTTGGAGGCCCAACAACGTCTACAAGAAGAAGGTTGTGTAGTAGACATCAAGCTCTTTTCTGGCGCCGTTGCCGGGGAGGTTAGCACTTGAAGGTATATCTTTAGATCTTGCAATCAAATCTTTTTGTTTCTTGTTTTATCACTAGTTTAGTTTATAAAATAAAACTACAAAAAATGGAATTGAGTTTACCTCATATGCTGATGAAGATGATATTTTTTGTCCCCCAAGTTTTGATGAGAAAATTTATTATGATGAAAGCATGCCTCCTATTTATGATGATTATGTTGATGAAAGTGGTTTCGGAGAGGTCATTACTTTATTTTGTGATGAATCCACTATTCTGGAAGAGGTTCCAATTGATTATGAGAACAAAGTTGCTATCTATGATGATTATTGTGATGACTAGTATGCTATAAAGAATAATGATATCCATGAAACCTGTCATCTTGATTTTAATTTTCAATTGGATTATGCCTCACATGATAGTTATTTTGTTGAGTTTGCTCCCACTACTATTCATAAGAAGAAATTTGCTTATGTGGAGAGTAATAAATATGCTTGTAGATCATGAAAAGAATGTTTTATGTGATGGTTATATTTTTGAATTCATTCATGATGCTACTGAAAATTATTATGAGGGAGGAATATATGCTTGCAGGAATTACAGTAATATCAAGTTTCCTCTCTATGTGCTTAAAGTTTTGAAGTTATGCTTGTTTTGCCTTCCTATGCTTGTTGATTACTGTTCCCATAAATTGTTTGATTACAAAATCCCTATGCATAGGAAATGGGTTAGACTTAAATGTGCTAGTCATATTCTTCAAGATGCTCTCTTTATGTCACAATTCTTATCTTTCATGTGAGCATCATTGAAATCATCATGCCTAGCTAGGGGCGTTAAACGATAGCGCTTGTTGGGAGGCAACCCAATTTTATTTTTGTCCCTTGCTTTCATCTATCCTCTGTTATGATTGTGTTTTTTATGTTTTAATTAGTGTTTTTGCCAAGTAGAACCGTTGGGAAGACTTGGGGAAAGTCTTTTTAATCTTGCTGTAAAAAACAGAAACCTTAGCGCTCACGAGAATTGCTGCCATTTTTTATTTGAGAGTGATGTTTAGTTAATTATTTTTGCAGATGATTAATAGATAACTTCCTCACGTCCAGAAATTTATTTTAGAATTTTTGGGGTTCCGGAAGTTTGTGTTAGCTACATATTACTACAGACTGTTCTGTTTTTGACAGATTCTGTTTTTCATGTGTTGTTTGCTTATTTTAATGAATCTATGGCTAGTAAATGAGTTTATAAACCATAGAGAAGTTGGAATACGGTAGGTTTAAAACCAATATAAATCAAGAATGAGTTCATTACAGTACCTTGAAGTGGTGTTTTGCTTTCTTATACTAACGGAGCTTACGAGTTTTCTATTAAGTTTTGTGTTGTGAAGTTTTCAAGTTTTGGGTAAAGATTAGATGGACTATGGAATAAGGAGTGGCAAGAGCATAAGCTTGGGGATGCCCAAGGTACCCCAAGGTAATATTCAAGGACAACCAAAAGCCTAAGCTTGGGGATGCCCCGGAAGGCATCCCCTCTTTCGTCTTCGTTCATCGGTAACTTTACTTGGAGCTATATTTTTATTTACCACATGATATGTGTTTTGCTTGGAGCATCATTTTATTTTATTTAGTTTTGCTTGCTGCTTGAATAAAATACCAAGATATGAAATTATTAAATGTTAGAGAGTCTTCATATAGTTGCACAATTATTCGACTACTCATTGATATTCACTTATATCTTTCGGAGTAGTTCGTCATTTGCTCTAGTGCTTCACTTATATCCTTTTTAGAGCACGGTGGTGGTTTTATTTTGAAGAAATAGGTGAACTCTCGTGCTTCACTTATATTATTTTGAGAGTCTTTAGAACATCATGGTAGTTTGCTTTGGTTATGAAACTAGTCCTAATATGATGGGCATTCAAGAGGGATATAATAAATACTTTCATGTAAAATGCATTGAATACTAAGAGAAGTTTGATACTTGATAATTGTTTTGAGATATGGAGATGGTGATATTAGAGTCGTGCTAGTTGAGTAGTTGTGAATTTGAGAAATGCTTGTGTTGAAGTTTGTGATTCCTGTAGCATGCACGTATGGTGAACCGTTATGTTAAGAAGTCGGAGCATGATGTATTTATTGATTGTCTTCCTTATGAGTGGCAGTCAGGGACGAGCGATGGTCTTTTCCTACCAATCTATCCCCCTAGGAGCATGCGCATAGTACTTTGTTTCGATAACTAATAGATTTTTGCAATAAGTATGTGAGTTCTTTATGACTAATGTTGACTCCATGGATTATACGCACTCTCACCCTTCCACCATTGCTAGCCTCTCTAATACCGTGCACCTTTCGCCGGTACCATAAACCCACCATATACCTTCCCCAAAATAGCCACCATACCTACCTATTATGGCATTTCCATAGCCATTCCGAGATATATTGTCATGCAACTTTCCACTGTTCCGTTTATTATGACACGCTCCATCATTGTCATATTGCTTTGCATGATCATGTAGTTGATATTTTAGTTGTGGCAATGCCACCGTTCATAATTCTTTCATACATGTCACTCATGAGTCATTGCACATCCCAGTACACCGCCGGAGGCATTCATATAGAGTCATATCTTGTTCTAGTATTGAGTTGTAATCATTGAGTTATAAATAAATATAAGTGTGATGATCATCATTAATAGAGCATTGTCCCCCCCCCTCAAAAAAAAAAGAAAGGCCAAGAAAAGAAAAAAGGAAAAAAAGAGGCAAAAAAAGGCCAAAAAAGGCCAAATAAAAAAAAGGGACAATGCTACTATCCTTTTTTCCACACTTGTGCTTCAAAGTAGCACCATGATCTTCATGATAGAGAGTCTCTTGTTTTGTCACTTTCATATACTAGTGGAAATTTTCATTATAGAACTTGGCTTGTATATTCCAACAATGGGCCTCCTCAAGTGCCCTAGGTCTTCGTGAGCAAGCAAGTTGGATGCACACCCACTTGGTTTCTTTTGTTGAGCTTTCATACATTTATAACTCTAGTGCATCCATTGCATGGCAATCCCTACTCACTCACATTGATATCTATTAATGGGCATCTCCAAAGCCCGTTCATACGCCTAGTTGATATGAGACTATGTTCTCCCTTTTGTCGTCTCCACAACCACCATTCTATTCCACCTATAGTGCTATGTCCATGGCTCACGCTCATGTATTGCGTGAAGATTGAAAAAGTTTGAGAACATCAAAAGTATGAAACAATTGCTTGGCTTGTCATCGGGGTTGTGCATGATTTGAATACGTTGTGTGGTGAAGATGGAGCATAGCCAGACTATATGATTTTGTAGGGATAACTCTCTTTGGCCATGTTATTTTGAAGAGACATAATTGCTTAGTTAGTATGCTTGAAGTATTATTATGTCTATGTCAATATTAAAATTTTGTCTTAATTCTTATGGATCTGAATATTCTTGCCACAATAAAGAAGAATTACTTAGAGAAATATGTTAGGTAGCATTCCACATCAAAAATTCTGTTTTTATCATTTACCTACTCGAGACGAGCAGGAATTAAGCTTGGGGATGCTGATACGTCTCCAACGTATCTATAATTTTTTATTATTCCATGCTATTATATTATTTGTTTTGGATGTTTATGGGCCTTATTAAACATTTTTATATTATTTTTGGGAGTAACCTATTAGCCCAGAGCCCAGTGCCAATTTTTGTTTTTTCCTTGTTTTAGAGTATCGCAGAAAAGGAAAATCAAACTGAGTCCAATTGACCTGAAACTTCACGGAACATATTTTTGGACCAGAAGAAGCCCACGGAGTATCGGAATTGGACCAGGAGAGTCCCGGGCTGCCCACGAGGGTAGGGGGCGCTCCCACCCCCCTGGGCGCGCACCCTGCCTCATGGACAGCCCGGAGGTCCACCGACGTACTTCTTCCTCCCATATATACCCATATACCCTAAAAACTTCAGGGATGACAATAGATCGGGAGTTCCGCTGCCATAAGCCTCCGTAGTCACCGAAAACCAATCTAGACCCATTCAGGCACCCTGCCAGAGGGGGCAATCCCTCTCCAGTGGCCATCTTCATCATCCCGGTGCTCTCCATGACGAGGAGGGAGTAGTTCTCCCTCGGGGCTGAGGGTATGTACCAGTAGCTACTTGTTTGATCTCTCTCTCTCTCGTGTTCTTGAGGTGGTACGATCTTGATGTATCGGGAGCTTTGCTATTATAGTTGGATCTTATGATGTTTCTCCCCCTCTACTCTCTTGTAATGGATTGAGTTTTCCCTTTGAAGTTATCTTATCGGATTGAGTCTTTAAGGATTTGAGAACACTTGATGTATGTCTTGCATGGGATACCCGTGGTGACAATGGGGTATTCTATTGATTCACTTGATGTATGTTTTGGTGATCAACTTGCTGGTTCCGCCCATAAACCTATGCATAGGGGTTGGCACACGTTTTCGTCTTGACTCTCCAGTAGAAACTTTGGGGCACTCTTTGAGGTTCTATGGTTGGTTGAATAGATGAATCTGAGATTGTGTGATGCATATCGTATAATCATACCCACGGATACTTGAGGTGACATTGGAGTATCTAGGTGACATTAGGGTTTTGGTTGATTTGTGTCTTAAGGTGTTATTCTAGTACGAACTCTAGGGTTGTTTGTGACACTTATAGGAATAGCCCAACAGATTGATTGGAAAGAATAACTTTGAGGTGGTTTCGTACCCTACCATAATCTCTTCGTTTGTTCTCCGCTATTAGTGACTTTGGAGTGACTCTCTGTTGCATGTTGAGGGATAGTTATATGATCCAATTATGTTATTATTGTTGAGGGAACTTGCACTAGTGAAAGTATGAACCCTAGGCCTTGTTTCAACATATTGCAATATCGTTTGTGCTCACTTATTATTAGTTACCTTGTTGTTTTTATATTTTCAGATTACAAAAACCTATATCTACCATCCATATACCACTTGTATCACCATCTCTTCGCCGAACTAGTGCACCTATACAATTTACCATTGTATTGGGTGTGCTGGGGACACAAGAGACTCTTTGTTATTTGGTTGCAGGGTTCCTTGAGAGAGACCATCGTCATCCTACGCCTCCTACGGATTGATAAACCTTAGGTCATCCACTTGAGGGAAATTTGCTACTGTCCTACAAACCTCTGCACTTGGAGGGCCAACAATGTCTACAAGAAGAAGGTTGTGTAGTAGACATTGGGGAGGCGTATCGATCCAACAAGTGCGCTTCCTGCCGTCGCCGTCCCCAATACCGGCCTGGCTGACCGGATCATCGCCGCCACCCGTCTACACATCGGCTGGAGACCCGCCGGCACACACTCTGCAGTTAGGCGATCCCTCCGGCAACACGAGGCACTCCACGGGCCGCGCCCATACTGACCTGGCGCCCCAATCCTTGCTGCTTCGCACCTCCGAGCCAGTCGTCCACGGTGCTCCGACTCAGACACCGCCGCGGTTTGCCAAACTGGACTTCGCCACTTATGACGGCACGGAGGACCCCCTCAACTGGCTCAACCAGTGCGAGCAGTTTTTTCACGGGCAGCGCACCCTCGCCTCGGAGCGTACCTAGCTCGCCTCTTACCATCTCCGCGGCGCGGCACAGACCTAGTACTACGCCCTCGAGGAGGACGAGGGCAGCATGCCCCCTTAAGAGCGCTTCTGCGAGCTTTGCCTCCTTCGTTTTGGGCCACCGATCCGCGGGAGCCGCCTGGCAGAGCTAGGCCGCCTTTCCTTCACCTCCAAGGTTCAGGACTTCGCCGACCGTTTCCACGCCCTGGCATGCCACACGTCGGGCGTGACGGCACAACAGCGGGCCGACCTCTTCGTCAGTGGACTTCCGGATCACATCCGCGTGGACGTGGAGCTTCGGGGACCCCAGGATATCCAGACGGCCATGTACTACGCCCGCCGTTTGAGCGTCGCGCGGTGGCCAACCTTACAGCTCGAGGACGAGCTGTTTGTGCAGGCGGGGAGAAGTGTTATGACCGACATATTAGGGGCTTAGCCCAGTGGGTTATGGCCCAAGTTATCTTATCGTTATTAGGGGCTTAGCCCAATTATCTTATCATTATTAGGATCGTTTGCTTAGGAGTCAAGTAAACCTCTCTATATAAGGAGAGGAGATGTATCAATCTAATCAAGCAAGAAGCAATCATTATTTGCTCGGCTTCCCGAAGAAAGCCGGGAGAACTAACCCTAGCCGCCTCTTGCGCCGCCGCCGCCTCTTCTTCATCGCGCCATGGCGCCCCGCCGGCGGTAGCCGTGATCGCATCTCCGTCAACCCTCCCCCTTCCCGTACAACCTACGCCCTACACCAGGTAGGATTCTAGCTCCTACCAGACCCACTGCAATATACGTATATTTCTGCAGTTCTGCTGCCTCAATACTAAGAATTTAAAATTTAGGCCCTGTTTGGTTCATAAGTTTTAGGACTTTTTCTAGTTCCAACTAAAAAGTTTCTAGTCCTTAAAAAGTCCCTCATTGTTTGTTTCCAGAGACTAGAAAGTCCCTAGTCCCTTCCTAGAGGTTATTAAATGACCATGTTGCCCCTAGTATATAGAAAAATAACAATCAAATAACACCATGGGGTGGCGGGCCAATGGGTGCATGGAGGGGCATTGTTGGAAAAGTCCCAAAAAGTCCCAAAAAGACTCTCCTTGAGAGTCTTCTCCATTTAGTCCCAAATGTCTAGTTTAGTCCCTAAAAAGTCCCTCCCGTTTGGTAAAAAAGTTTCTAAGAAGGATTTTTTCTAGTCCCTACACAAAAAAGTCACTGGAAACAAACACCCCCTTAGTTGTACACTTTTGGGGATTTAAATCTGTAACCGAAATACATTCGTTTGAGACAAGTATTTTTAGAGGAAGGGAGTACTTCACGTCTATATATAATCACAATCACAACAAATTTCATATTTACAGTCGTGGCTATGGAGACACGTTCTATTCACACGGGAGTTCACATGAACAAGACTGCGTACGTACACACGCGTCTCAACCAAATCATTCCATGCCATGCCATGCTACGCCGGCTTCCCTTCCTGCACCGCGCTCTCTGGCGCCGTCAAGCCACCTGCCGCATCTCCACGGACGCCACGGACGCCGCGGCCGGCACCACCGCGGTCACCGTGGCCGGCGCGGCAGCCTCCATCTTGGCGACGCCGTGGCCGTGGCCGTACCCGCCGCCCTCGAGGTCGTCGTCGTAGTAGGCGACGCGGTCCCTGTGCGGGCGCGCGCGCAGGTGCCTCTTGGTGCACACCTGGCCGACGAGGCAGGAGATGACGATCAGCGCCGCGATCACGCCCAGCACCACGAACACCGCCGTGTACGACCCCCCGCCGCCGCCGCCGGCCGACGCCGCGTCCTGCAGCGGCCGCGCGTGGATGATGATGCCCGTCCCCTCGCCAGCCGACGCCATCGCGGCTGATGCTCGCTGTGGTGACCGGTGGAATGAAGGCGACGACGATGTGCGGCGCACGTACTTGTAATCTCTCGCGCTTGGGTTGATATATATGCTTGGAGTGAGCTCGAGAGCTGGGTTTGGTCTAGTGTACAAGGGGAGGATTGGAGCTTGCGAACTCTGCAATTTATGCTGTGTTGTTCCTTGCCGGCATCCATGGCAAAGCTAAGGATCCATCCAATCCAATCCAACGTTGGTTGCCACTCACCGTATTCCTTCCATCATTCCAAGGGAACAAACAATATGCAGGGCGTCGATCAATTGCAGTCTCGCAAGTTACCCTTGCAAGATTCTTTTTTTGGATGCTATTAGCTGGGATGCTAGATTGATGTATGGATGTCATCTTCTTCCTTTTGCATGGATCGATTCTTTCTGCATGAATGGATTCTTGAACAAACTATAAGCATTCTGATCACCGTCCATTGCCGATCCGACGGTCAGAAATGTGCAGCTGTCGTGGCTAACGCACGTCACATTCGTTTCCTACGTGATGACACACCTTCTTATCTTATCTTCGCGCGCCTCTTTTCTTCCCCTCTGCCATTTCCAACTCCGAGCGCAGAGCAGAGCAGAGCATCAAGAAAGACTCAGCGCCACGGCGGCAATGGCTTCCACCGCTCTCTCCTCGGCCCTCTCCCTCCTCCACGCCAAGCCCGCCACCACCTCCCTGCCCCGGCCACACCCATTCTTCCCCATCCACGGTCACCGCCCCTCCGTCGCCGTCGCTTGCACCTCAACCGCCGCGGCCTCCCCGAAGGTGCTGGAGCTGGGGGACGCCATCGCGGGGCTGACCCTGGAGGAGGCGCGCGGGCTGGTGGACCACCTGCAGGAGCGCCTGGGCGTGTCGGCGGCCGCGTTCGCGCCCGCCGCCGCCGTGGCCGCCCCGTCCGGACCGGCGGCCGAGGCCGAGGCGCCCGCGGAGCAGACGGAGTTCGACGTGGTGATCGAGGAGGTGCCGAGCAGCGCCCGCATCGCGACCATCAAGGTGGTGCGCGCGCTGACCAACCTGGCGCTCAAGGACGCCAAGGACCTCATCGAGGGCCTCCCCAAGAAGCTCAAGGAGGCCGTCGGCAAGGACGAGGCCGAGGACGCCAAGAAGCAGCTCGAGGCCGTCGGCGCCAAGGTCACCGTCGCCTGACCTTGACCTTGCTGCTACTCCTACATTGCTACTAGGAATTCCATCATTTTACCAAAATTTTCCTTGTCGAAAAGACATTTTCTCTTGTGTAATTGTATCCGGCCAGTTGCAAGATCTTTGCGTCCTTTATATACTCTGTTTCTTTCTCTGTTTTTTGTATCTCCAGTACGACGCGTACCTGAATTCTGATGAATTCCGATGCTTCGTTTCAGAATTTTGATTAGATATGGTATGTAATTTTCTCGGGAGAGAATGCATTACGATATGTACTGGATGTTCTAGACATGGCCTGGTCGATGTAAAATGCAAGCCACTTGGAGTTCGATATACTCTGTGACTGAGTGACCAATGCACAGGTCAGGTGCAGGAATTGCAAAATAATTCCGCGAGCTCAACCGGTAACAATGCGATACGCCCTGACTGACCAATGCACTGAACGACATCCCGGTAGGATTGCTGTTTTCCAAGTATATTGATCAACCACAATATTTACTTTCATCAGGAAAACACACAATGTTTGCATGTACATAAAGGGGAACATAGGACATACCCAGCCTAAAATGGCGACTCATATCTAAAGAAGTAGCGACCTAACTACATTCTCACATTTCTTTTTTGATCTCATGACTTTTTATGCGATCGGAAAACGAATAGGGCATGTACAATGGCATTATCTTAGAAGTGACACATAGAAGTCTAAAAAAAAGGAGTGCCACGTAGAACCCTAAAAAGAAGGAGTGCCACGTAGAATAAATGCTGAGATGGAGAAGAGAGAAAATATAAGAAAAGATTTGTCTTTTCATTTAAGAGATGATCTCTTAGCACAATATGTCTCACCATGTTTTTATGAATAGTTAGTTATCAAAAATAAGGCTAAGAATCCATCGTAGACATGTTTTTTTTTGTTATTTCAAAATTACATGCGCACTTAAGATAATACTGTCTTTTCAACCATCGTATATGCCCTTAGCAAGGCTGTCAGCTTCAAAATTGAAGTTCCAAGAGTCATGCACAAAAACAATATACTATTTTTTCATGAAATCCAAAAATTGGAAGACACGTTTTGTAAATGGATTTCAGTTATTTTTCAAAAATCCGAATGGAAGTTTCAATATTTGGAATAGTTCTTGTACTTATATGGGAATTTATTACATTGGTATAAATATTAAGGGAATACTTAATTTTTTAGTGAATATTTCTGAACTATATTGGAGAACTTCTTTCAAACAATGACACTTACTCCATTTTTCCAAATATGAATAAAATTGTTTTTTTGAAATAAAAAATATTTTGAAAATTCCATTTTAATTCAATGAAAATTGTAAAATTTCATACAAATTTGTGGATTATTTATTTTTTAATTTTTTTACAAAACATATTCATAAATAATCATGCTTATTTTAGTCATATTTCATAAACATCTCACAAAGATTTCAGAAAATTTTAACGACTTCCATTATATTACTCCCTCCGTTCCTAAATATAAGTCTTTATAGAGATTCCACTATGGACTACATACATATATATAGACATGTTTTAGAGTATAGATCATTCACTCATTTTACTCCGTATGTAGTCCATAGTGGAATCTCTAAAAAGACTTATACTCCATCCGTTCCAAAATAGATGACTCAACTTTGTACTATCTTTATACGAAGTTGAGTCATCTATTTTGGAACGGAGGGAGTATTTAGGAAGGGAGTTAGTACGATCAAATTAAGTTATGCATGTGCATTAAAATTGTTTTCTATATTTTTGAACAACTTGGAATCTTTTGATTTTCTTTTTTTAGTGGTTTGATTTTCTTTTCTTTCCTTCAAATGTGTTAATTATTTGAAATTTTTAAGAAGTGATTTGGAGTATTACTGACAGGACTAGGTTTCTGTAAGCACGTTGCAAAATTTCTAAATCGGTACTAATATTAAGTAGAATGCATATCAAACTGAATAAAATATGTAGTAGTACTTCATAAAAAATTGAAATCAAACATTTGTAAAATCTTTTCTAACATTTTTGTACAAATTTGCAACTTTGCAAAAATTGAAACTTGTGCATTTACTAAATTGTAGCTCCAATGAAAAATTAATTACGAAGTGTACAACATAGATCGAATACAGAGCAATGCAGGAAAAATACATTGACGTATAGATAAGGAATTAGCAAAGAAAAAAAGAGATATATAGATAAGGAGTGTGAATCTCAAAGCAGCATTGACGGCTCTAATGTGCTTGCAAGAATTGAGTATTCGACCTTCAACACTTGATCTACAGTAGGTCTGAATTCATCCCAAAGACAGACAGCATTTCTTAGATTTGCCCAGCAAAATTAATTTAGCTCTAGCTTGAGACGAACCCAAGTGAAATTTCTCATGAGTTTAATTACCCATGCAACACATACGAATAGCATATAGATAAAAATTCAACATATAGATAAAATTCATATGATACTAATAGCATAGTTCATCAAGCCCAACACTGTTAGAATTAAATCCGAGGCATACCATTGATCATCCGAGGACCAAGCAATCACACGAGCACGACACCGGGATTTGTTAATGAGGTTCACCGATATGGCTACATCCCCGGGGCTTGACTATGGGCGCTCCTCCCCGTGATACCGTCACAATACCGCACCCGGTCGCCCTGGACACCGGCACATGCCGCCGGCTTCCCCTGCGTTCCGGTGCTATTATGTTGGCATAGGTTACACCGTGTGTCTACCACCGCTATATATGAGAGGCTTAGGATACGAGTGTCCGATTTGGACACGACTCCACATCCTATGTAAACACAATACAACTCCTACTCCAACTGTAACATACCTTGTACACAATATTCGACACAACTCTAACAAACATACAAACTAGTCCATACGATACAAATAATAAAAATAGATAAAAAGGATACTACAATGCAAACATAGTAAAAACTGCTCCTCGTTGTCGTCCTCCTCAGTGGTGTAGTCCGACGACAGAAACGCGTCATTCCACCGAGGATCATTGTCGTCAACGGTCAACACCGGTCCTAGGTCGCACTGCGCTAACGCCAGTGCCTTCCGCTCACGCTTGTCCGCCTGATCCGCGGCTCGCTTCGCCCTCCTCTCCGCCCAGAAGTCGTTCTCTCGGGCGACATCCTCCGGGAAGCGCCGGCGGCACTCCCCCATGGCGTACTCGTCCGCCTCGGCGATGAGGAGGTGGCGCTCCCGCCTACGCTGAACGCGGCATTCCTCCTCGGTGACTAGCCGCGGCGGAGGCACGAGCTCCTGCACCTGCTCACACATTCGGGCGGTGGAGAAGTTCATCTGCGCTCGTGGCCTTCCGACGCGTTACTCCCCGCGTCGTACGCGCGGGCAGCCTCGTGGGCAGTCTCAATCGTCCCGAGACCGAGACGCACGTCACTGGAGCGGATCTCCGCGTAAAACATGCTGGAGGGGTGGGCGCGTACGCCGCGATAGCCGGAGCTGCTCCGGGCGCGCGGGGGCATTACGGCGGTGGGGGAGAAGGCGCGGCGGCATCGGGAGAAGGGCGTGGTGGTAGCGGGGGGCGCTGGAGGCGAGGAATATGGGGGCGGCGGGGAAGAAGAAGGCGCTGGAGTGGCGGTTGGCGGGCTCGGGCGCGCGCGCTTTTAAGAGCACGCCGGACGCCACGTGCCTGGGCGCTTTTCCGCGTGCACGTGATTTTTTCCCCGCGCGCCGGAATCTCCCGTGCCCGCTGGAACGCGCCAAACCGCTCCGCTAAACCATGCTTTTTCCCCGCACGCGATGTATAGCGCGGCTGTTGGAGATGCTCTGAGCAAGGTTGTGAGCTTCAAAACTAAAGTTCCGAGATTCATGCACAAAAACAATATACCTTTTTCACCAAATCCAAAAACTGGAAGGCATAAGTTTTGCAAATGGATTTCAGTTATTTTTCAAAAATCTAAATGCAAGTTTCAATATTTGGAATAGTTTTTCTGCTTATATGGAAATCTATTATATTGGTATAAATATTAAGGGAAAAATTAAATTTTTAGTGAATATTTCTGAACTATATTGGAGAACTTCTTTCAAACAATCACACCTACTCTATTTTCCAAATATGAATAAAAATGATTTTTTTGTGAAATAAAAAATAATTTTAAATTTCCATTTCAATTCTATGAAAATTGTAAATTTTCATACAAATGTGTGAATTATTTCGTTCTTTTAGAAAAGTTATAGAAGATATTCATAAGTAATGACGCTTATTTTAGTCATATTTCATAAACATCTCACAAAGTCTTCACAAATTTTTAATCACTTCCATATAATTCAATCAAATTAAGTTAATCTTGTGCATTAAAAATGTTTTTTATTTTTTGAACGACTTGGAATCTTTTGATTTTCTTTTCTTTCCTTCAAATCTGTAAATTATTTGAAATTCTGAAGAAGTGATTGGAGTATTACCGACAAGACTAGGTTTCGGTAAGTGCATTTCAAAATTTCTGAATCAGTACTAAAATTAAGTGGAATGCATTTCAAACTGAATAAAATATGTAGGAGTACTTCATACAAAATTGAAATCAAATATTTGTAAAATCTTTCTAACATTTTCGTACAAATTTGCAACTTTGCAAAAATTGAAACTGTTCGTTTACTAAATTGTAGCTCCAACCACAAATTAATTACGAAGTGTACAAACTAGATCGAATACTGAGCTATGCAGGAAAAATACGTTGACGTGTAGATAAGGAACTCGCAAAAAAAAATGCATAGATAAGGAGTGTGAATCTCAAAGCAGCGTTCACGTCTCTAATGTGCATGCAAGAATTGTGTTTTCGACCTTCAACACTTGATCTACAGTAGGTCTGAACTCATCCCAAAGACAGCCAGCATTTTTCAGATTTGCCCAGCAAAATTAATTTAGCTCTGGCTTGAGACGAACTCAAGTGAAATTTCAGTGAAACGGCTAAGTTAATTACTCATGCACAATATAAATTAGTCGCCGTAAGAATTCAGTTGAAATTTTAGTGAAGCCGGCACGCTTTGTTCTAGCAAACGAATCCAACTCACTCACACACCGATATGGATATCTATCTATACACGCGGCACAAGGCGCAAGAGCATCCGTCGCATTCAGTAGTCGCCGTGGAGCGACGGCACCGTGGGCCAGAACTCCTCGAGGCCCCAGAAGTTGTCACCCGCCACCGCCGCCGCCTGCAAAAACTCCGGCGGCACGCCACCGTCCATGTCTCCGGCACACGCGGCACCCCCACCTCCTTGCACGGCGTAGCCAAGCTGGTGATCACCCCAGCCGCCTGGCTGCGTCGCCGCCGTGACGACGTCGTAGTGCGGCATGGCGCCCGGCCGGCCCACGGAGTTGCTGCTGCTGCTCTGGGACTCAGTCACCGCCGTCGAGCTCGGAAGCTGGCACCCGGTGCTGTCGCTGGCGGTGGCGCCGCCGCTGCGCTTCTTCTGTATCTTGGTCCTCCAGAAGTTCTTGATCTCGTTGTCGGTCCGGCCGGGGAGGTGCCTGGCGATCTTGGACCACCGGTTGCCCCACCTGGCCTGCAGCTCCACGATGAGCAGGTGCTCCTCCGGCGTGATGTTGCCGCGCCGCACGTCGGGGCGCAGGTAGTTGAGCCACCGCAGCCGGCAGCTCTTCCCCGTCCGGTTCAGCCCTGCATACATGACATGTACTGCTACATAATTTGCTCTCACACACACGTACTACTTGCACCGCCATGCACGGCTGGGAGATACTCACCGGCAGCGCGGGCGAGGCTGTTCCACGCGCCCTCGCCGTTGGCGGCGACGTAGTTGGCGAGGACGAGGTCCTCCTCCATGGTCCAGGGCCCCTTCCTCACCGCCGGCTCCGCGCACTGCATGGTCCTCCTCCTCCCCTCCGGCGCGCGCGTACCGGACCTGCGGCGTAACGCGGTCGCCAGCGTAAACACGGCGGCGTTTCGCATATATAGTCGGGGCCTGGGCGGGCGGCCACGTGAGGGGGGCACTTCGGCACGCCTAACTCGGAAAGGCGCCGGCGGGAGCTCCCGAAGCGGCCATGGCAATGACGTGTCACGCGCTGATTAGCGTGCACCGCTTTCCTTCGCAACTGATAATGCCCGCTTCTTCCTCTCTTCGCCCTGTAATATGGTTTGGTTTGGGTTCGCACGTGCGTATTAACTCCCGCAGCCGCACATTATCTTAATGCGCGCTTGTTGCAGGAGGAGGGGTGCCAGCTGTGGTCCACTTTGGTTTTCGATTAAGAGTTGATCGTTTTGTTAAGTTTCTTGTAGGGCGATCGTTTTATTGTTGTTGATTGTTGGTTTTAAAATAGCTAACCAGTCTTGCTCGCTGGTGGTGATCGTTTTATTAACTTGGGTGGTTAATCATCACTTTTCCTCTCAACCCTAGCCGCCGCCACGGCCCCGGCCCCACTCCTCTTCCCCGTCCGGCACAAGACGAGTGGGGACCCATCTGTCTTTTTTTATTTTTTCTTAGGTTTTTGTTTATCTCATTATATTGATCAGGCGGTGGCCGATGGCGTGTTGAATAAGGTCTTTTCGGTCTCTCCCTACCTCGATGATGTCCGATCCGCCGCCGGCAGAGCGCCTCTGAGAATTTGTATCCCCGGATCTGTTGGTACCCCTTAAAAAAAGATGTATTGATTCCTTAATTCATGTGCCTTTCAAGGAGAGCTATTGTCTGGCTATTGGTGTGGTGACTTCAACATCTTCTTCCATGTTATTTCTGCGGCTTCCCCTGACTTCTCCAACCATCTAGACTGATGGTGATGGATTGCAAGCCGGTTCTGCGTGGGGTGATGCTCCAATCAATGTTGCTTCAGCAATTTATAGATCTTGTCTCAAGGGACGAGTGACTACCGCGGGCTTCAAAACTTGGTATGAAGAGGGTGTTTGCAGGTGTCATTGTCTCTACTGTTGGTTCAATGTAATTTTCAATTTCTGACGAGGGGTGTACAATTGGAGGAAGAAGAAGACTAGTATGCTTTTCAATTGACTTTATCTTTTACATGCCCTTCTACGTCCAGTTGTCTATCCGTTGCACCACCTCTTGTTTTTCTCGATATTAATTAGATCTAAGATGCTCTTTGTGTGTCTTTGTAAAAAAACGTGTGGTTAATGGCGTGGTGTGTCTCGATCTTCACCCGACTGTCGAAAATATTGGCTATGAACAATTCTAAGAACAATTAAGTGCATACAAATGGGCCCACCTATGCTATGAACAATTTGAAGAACAATTAAGTGCATACAAATTGGCCAACCTATTAAACACACGTATGAGTTTTCTTTTGCGGTTCAGTTAAATCGCTCTTCACCACTATACGACCAGTCTTCTTCTTCCAGAAGTTTTCTAAGATAGAATAAATTAGGTTGCACAAAAAATTGCACATATTTACAAGATGCAAGAATAAGCAGATACTAATTTTGACATTCTACACACATATTGCATAGCACCCGTGCATCTATTTACACACACCCAATCACCCATAGATACACAAATTGACTAAAAAAGAAGAAATCAAACACACATGAAAATGGAAAGAAACGACTAAACTAGAAGAAATGCAGGTGACCTCCAATAACGAAGGACCACAATAGCTAGTGAAAGGTCGCCAGGGATGGCATTTCCGAACGGCTAGGGGTGGTATTTTATATGGCTGACCGTGGCATTTTTCAAAACCTCCATTGCAGTTTGTTTAACTTGCAGGTAGTCTTTTGTGAAAACTTCCACCGTTTGATCTGGGTGCGTTCGCTGAGATCCCATCCACAGCAAACGTTTGCCAGATACCATTCTCCATAACAAAAGCATCATACACATTGTATACATATAAATTTCCCCTCTTCGGATTCAATAAATAAATAAATAAATCTCCTCCTCCTCCTCGGATGCACTATTCAAAAATTGGTAATACTCTATTTTTTTGAAAGAAAATGCTAGTACTTCCTCCGTCACGGTTTAGAGGCTCTTTGTGAGATGTAGAGGCCTCAGGTTATATGCGAGCCATGGTCACAGCTAGCCGCGTGCATGAAGGGGTGGTTGTCCTTCATGAAACGCTCCATGAAATCCATTCCAAAAAATTAGATGGAGTAATTTTTAAGGTGGATTTCGAAAAAGCGTACGATAAGGTTAAGTGGCCATTCCTCCAACAGGCATTGCGTATGAAAGGTTTTGATGAAGCCTGGCGCCGACAGGTCGAATCATTTACGCAAAAAGGGAGTGTGGGAATTAAAGTGAATGACGACATAGGTCATTTCCAGACACATAAAGGCCTAAGACAAGGAGATCCGATGCCCCCTATCCTGTTTAACATTGTGGTGGATATGTTAGCAATTTTGATAGGCCGGGCTAAGGAAAATGGTCAAGTGGGTGGGTTGGTTCCTCATCTTGTGGAGGGAGGTGTTTCCATCCTTCAGTACGCCGATAATACAATCATCTTTATGGAGCATGATTTGGCCAAGGCGAGAAATATGAAGCTTGTGTTATGTCTGTTTGAACAATTGACCGGGTTAAAGATTAACTTCCATAAGAGCGAATTGTTCTGCTTTGGTAGAGCCAAAGACGACCAGGAGTCTTATAGGCAGTTGTTTGGGTGCGAGTTGGGGAGTTTACCCCTCTCATACCTTGGTATTCCGATTCACCATCGTAGGCTAACAAACAGAGAATGGAAGTGCATCGAGGATCGATTTGAGAAAAAACTGAGTTGTTGGAAGGGTAAGCTCATGTCATACGGAGGCCGGTTGATATTGATTAATTCGGTGCTCACGAGTATGCCTATGTTTCTCTTATCTTTCTTTGAGGTCCCAGTTGGTGTTAGGAAACGACTTAACTTCTATAGGTCGCGCTTCTTTTGGCAGGGTGATGAACTTAAAAGAAAATACCGGCTTGCTAAATGGGACATCATCTGTAGACCGAAAGACCAAGGGGGTCTTGGTATTGAAAATCTTGAAGTCAAGAACAGATGTCTTCTTAGTAAGTGGTTGTGGAAGCTGTCCTCCGGGACTGAGGCCATGTGGGCGCAGATCCTCCGCAACAAGTACCTCCAAACTAAAACATTGTCCCAGGTCGCAGTCAGGCCGACTGACTCGCCTTTCTGGAAAGGACTAATGAAAGTCAAACAATCTATGTTCAATAGGACGAGATTTGTTATTGGAAACGGTACAAGTACCCGTTTCTGGGAGGATACTTGGCTTGGTGAATCACCTTTAGCCATTCAATATCCATCTTTATATCGGATTGCTCAACGACGTGAGGTGTTCGTGGCAACGGTATTCCAATCTATCCCCCTTAATATTCAGTTTCGACGGTCGCTAGCGGGCAATCGTTGGGAAGAATGGCTTCATCTAGTTAGGAGACTGATGGAGGTTCAACTTTCTCACCAACCCGATATATTGCGTTGGAAGTTGACTAGTTCTGGAGTATTTACAGTTAAATCAATGTATATTGATGTTATTAATTCGACTGCTATTCCAACTTCCAAGTTTGTTTGGGCTGTCAAGGTGCCTTTAAAAATAAAAGTGTTTATGTGGTTTGTCCATAAACAAGTTATTTTAACAAAGGACAACTTGATTAAACGCAATTGGACAGGACCTACTAGGTGTACTTTCTGTGATCGGGATGAGACGATTAAGCATTTATTCTTTGATTGCCCGTTGGCTAGAGTTCTTTGGCGGACGATCCATATTGCTTTTAATCTTACTCCACCGACTTCTGTCAATGCTTTATTTGGGACATGGCTTAATGGGGTTGAGCCTGTTCTCGCAAGACATATTCGGGTTGGAGTTTGCGCTTTGTTATGGACTATCTGGAATTGCAGAAATGATTTGGTTTTTAATAGAACATCACGGATTCATTTTTTGCAGGTTATTTTCCGAGCTACGGCACTGATCCGTTCGTGGTCGCTACTCACTCCGATGGAGCCCAGGGAGCATTTGGTTACTGGATCTATCCGTTGGGAGATGGTCGCTCGGGATATCTTCAACCGGTTTGGATGGCGGTCATGTAATAGGATAGGCAATTAGTTTCCCTATCTATTGTTAGCCAGCCGGTTGTGGCATCTTTTTTGGGCTAGTTTGTATATCTATCCGTCTGTAGCTCTGTGTGAGCTGCATTTCTCTTTTTCCTTTTTGTTTAGCTGGAGACTGTGGAACCTTGTTGGCACTTCTACCTTTTTTTGGTTAATAAGATGGCCGTATGCATCGTTCTGATGCAGAGGCCGGGGAGACCCCCCTTTTCGAAAAAATGATGTTGCGCATTAACTGGCTCTTATCTTGGTTCTTCTAGCATGCTTGTCTTGAGACTTGAGGTGTCGAAGTAAGTACTTAATAGTGCAATTGTTCATGCAAATGACTGAGGACACTCATGGGAATCTTGTTTTTCTGGATGGTAACTATGAATTAATTATAGGGTGGAGATGCTGTCAGATCGTTTCTGGAGTACAAATTAGTGCATCTGGATTTCTCCCATGGACATATTATTGTCCCGCACGGCGAGGCAGGATGATAACAAAGGGAGTACAAATTAGTACAGATGCATGTATGATGTGTTCATTTGGTTCATGATGTTGTGTTAATTGGCTATTCTCTTCGTTATAGTAGCATGATGAGCCCTAGGTGTTGAAATTAGATGTGCCATTGTTCATCCAGATGACTATGGGTACTCATGGAAATGCTGGTTTTTGGATGATAACTATGAATTACAGTATGTGCTTCTCATGTCACAGCTAATGGAACTGAAGCCTAAACCTCTTGAAAACTGAGATGATCAGTTCGTGCGGCCCTGGATGGATGTCCTGGTCAACATGCCTACTGAATGGAAGAATGGGCACCAGGTTGGCCAGAGTGGAATTGATTGAAGGAGCAACCGTCAGACTTTCTCCCGCAGAAGGTTTTTCCTTTGTGAAACAGTAGAACGTAGAATGCCATTGTGGAGTTTCCAAAGGACTGGGTTGGTTTTAAAATGCAATTACCTTTGAAGATCACTTTCAGGAAGAATGATGTCAAACAGGACTGGAATGCAAAGAAGTATCGGGACTCACAGATGTTTGGATGGTCGCAAGAGCTGATGATCTAAGCTCTTATGAGGTGATAAGGGTCTATTTGCAGAAAAATGTTGATCTGAAAACTGTCGGTGATCTTCAGCATGAAGGAAGATATAAAGTTGACAAGTTTGTATCCAATTTGGCCACTGAAACTGAGGTTAAAGACAAAAAACATTGAAGCACCTGGATGCAAGTACAAGGATACAAGTGCATCAATTGGCAAGATGATGGAGCAAAAGGAGCAGCGGCTCCACTCTTACAATGAAAGTTTGTGTTGATCTCTTGAGCTGCACTACTTATATGGTCCGCTATGTTCTAACTGCTAGCATATGTGCATTTGTTTCCTCTTAGCATAGTTAGAGCTTTCAGCTGTTTAACCCCTCTCTCTCTCTCTCTCTCTCTCTCTCTCTCTCTCTCTCTCTCTCTCTCTCTCTCTCTCTCTCCCTCCAAAATGCAGGAACTGGACTAAAGATCCAAGAAGCTTGGTGAGCTAGATGCTCAAAGTAACTCTGAAAGAAAAAGGTGTGTGAACTTGAACAAGAGTAGGTATCTTGCCCCTTAGTACTATGCATATAGCTTACTTTATGCTGTTGTGGTGTCAACACAGAACACAAATTAAAACAAAACATCTTAAGATGGTAGCGTTGGAGCAACAGAGTGCCGAGGAAACTGCGCGGCAGCTTGTGGAAAAACACAAGGTTTGTCTCTCTTGATTGCTGTTTCATTTGAGTTTTGTATTTGAGGAAGCTAATTTATGTGTCTTATGTGTTAAAAAGCAGAGGAAGAAACAGTCTGCTCTAGATAAGATTCTCAAGTTAGAACAACAATTGAATGTCAAAAGCAGAAGCCTGAATTCAAAAAACAGTTGCAGTGCAAACTGGAAGTAATGAAGCATATGCCAGGTCAAAGAAGATAGACCAACTTCGTGAGGAGCTGCAAGAAATGGAGTCACACAGCTAGAGTGTTGTCAAGGATCAGAAGAGAAACGATGAGCTACAAGATGCTCGTAAGGAGCTGATATATGTAAGTAACCTCATTGATGACCATTTCTCCTGTGTTATTTATGTGTCATCTGTGAATGATGACATGTATGCTCGTATTGATGTGGCATAAAGTAGGTACCTTCCACTCTTGCGGCCCATGGTAACCTAGTCGCTAAGACCATCTCTATTTTCTTATTTAACCAGAATTTACCTGCCACAGTTGTGTCCCATGGTAATCTAGTCGCTAAGACGATCTCTATTTTCTTATTTAACTAGCATTTTATTTCAGCCCTGGGAGCTGCGCAGAATGGGATTGGTTGGATGTGAGGTATTGGGCGCTTGTTTTATTGGGTGTCATGTGATACGACTTGTGCTACTTTCAGTTGGGAGCTTAGAATGTTATCTCCAGCATAGCGAGAGAGCGCCGCCTAGTCATTAATCCTGTATTTTGTCTTTTCCCAAATTTAACAGGTGTGTATACATGGTGTTCAATAGTGAACTTTTGCTAACTATGAAAACATGTGCTTAGATACCTGAATTGGGGTAGCAGCATAATACTCCATACTAACACCATATATGCACATACTGAAAAAGAAGACCATCATGTATATTATCTGTCAGCTGGGATTTATATGGTCTGAAATGACGATTGGCACATGTGGCATTAAATATTATTCGGTGCTACGTGTGCCATGTTATCTTCTAAACTACATTGTCATTTCGGCCTATACAATTGAGCTATCAATACCAAAGTTGTCACATAGCTTACCATGATAGTGGCATTGTTCTATAGATGTCATGATTTGGATAGTGTTAGTGCCATTTAAGTTTATACTTACAATCATTATGTAACGGTGCTTGTTACTGCTACTTCTCAGGATTAATCCTTTTTTTTAAGTCTCAGGATTAATCTTACATTTGATCTGTTGCACTGAATGCTTTGCAGGGCTTGCTCGAACTTACAACTGGCCGATCAGCAATTGTAGACATCAAAGGAATGGGTGTGCTTGACCCAAAAGCATTCACAAATGCTTGCAAAGGGAAATTCTGACAAGAAGATACAAAACTTACTGCTACTCTGCCGCTATTCTTTGTTCAAAGTGGGTGCTAACTGGCACCTTTTTCAGGGTTGCCGCTATTGATGGCAAAGAGAAGGTACGGATATCTTTACTATTGCTTTTTTTCGAAAAGGAGGGACTCCCCGGCCTCTGCATCAGAACGATGCATACGGCTATCTTATTAAACCCAAAAAAAGTTCCAACAAGGTCTCAAAGTCTCCAACTAAAAAGTGAACAAAGCTCACACAGAGCCAAAATGGGCTAGAAACACAAACTAGCCAAATAAAGGATGTCACACCCGGCCGGCAAAAAAGAGATAGGTAAACTAATTGCCTATCCTATTACATGATCGCCATCCAAACCGGTTGAAGATATCCCGAGCAACCATCTCCCAGCGGATAGATCCAGTAACCAAACGCTCTCTGGCCTCCGTCGGAGTGAGTAGCGACCACGAACGGATCAACGCCGTGGCTCTGAAAATAACCTGCAAAAATGAATGTGTGTTGTCCTGTTAAAAACCAAATCATTTCTGCAATTCCAGAGCGCCCACATCAATGCACAGACTCCTACACGAATATGTCTCGCTAACTCGGGCTCTACCCCGTTAAGCCACGTTCCAAATAACTTGTTGACTGAACTCGGTGGAGTAATATTAAAAGCAATATGGATCGTCCTCCATAAAACTTTAGCTAGCGGGCAATAAAGAAAAAGGTGCTTGATCATTTCATCCCGATCACAGAAACTACACCTAGTAGGTCCTGTCCAATTACGCTTTGTCAAGTTGTCCTTGGTTAAAATAACTTGTTTATGGAGAAACCACATAAACACTTTGATTTTCAAAGGGACTTTGAGAGCCCAAACATGTTTGGAACTAGGGATCGAGCTTGAATGTATAACATCAACATACATTGATTGAACAGTAAAAACTCCAGACCTAGTAAGCTGCCAGTGTAATTCATCGGGTTGTTGGGAAAGTTGAATGTCCATCAGTCTTCTTACTAGATGTAGCCATTCTTCCCAACGATTACCCACTAATGCCCTTCTGAACTGAATATTAAGGGGGATCGATTGTAATATCGTTGCAACAAAAATCTCACGTCTTTGAACTATACGATACAAAGACGGGTATTGGATGACTAAGGGTGCCTCTCTGAGCCAAGTATCCTCCCAGAATCGCGTACTGGCACCATCACCAAAAATATACTTTGTCCTCTTAAACAAGGAAAGCTTTACTTTCATAAGCCCTTTCCAAAAGGATGAATCAGTCGGTCTTACTGTCACCTGAGACAAAGTTTTGGTTTGAAGGTACTTGCTACGGAGGATTTGCGCCCAAGTGGTGTCAGTCCCACTTGATAACTTCCACAACCACTTGCTGAGAAGATATCTGTTCTTAACTTCAAGATTCTCAATACCAAGACCCCATTGGTCTTTCGGTCTACAGATGATATCCTATTTGGCTAACCGGTATTTTCTTTTTAGCTCATCACCTTGCCAAAAGAAACGCGATCTATAGAAGTCCAGTCTTTTCCTAACTCCAACTGGGACTTCGAAGAAAGACAAAAGAAACATAGGCATACTGGTGAGAACCGAATTTATCAGAATCAACTGGCCTCCGTATGACATAAGCTTGCCCTTCCAGCAACTCAGCTTCTTTTCAAATCGATCCTCGATGCACTTCCACTCTCTGTTTGTCAGCTTACGATGGTGGATTGGTATTCCTAAGTAGGTGAAAGGCAAAGCCCTCAAATTACACCCAAACAATTGCCTATAAGCCTCTTGTACATCATTGGCTCTACCAAAGTAGAACAACTCGCTTTTGTGAAAGTTAATTTTTAACTCGGTCAATTATTCAAATAAGCATAACACCAGCTTCATATTTCTCGCTTTTGCCAAGTCATGCTCCATAAAGATGATTGTATCATCAGCGTACTGGAGGATGGACACACCGCCATCAACGAGATGAGGTACCAGGCCACCCACTTGACCAGCCTCCTTCACCCTTCCTATCAGAATTGCCAACATATCCACTACAATGTTGAACAAAATAGGGGACATCGGATCCCCTTGTCGCAGGCCCTTTTGTCTCTGGAAATAATGACCGATCTTGTCATTCACTTTGATTCCAACACTCCCTTTTTGCGTATATGATTCCACCTGGCGTCGCCAGATTTCATCAAAGCCTTTCATACGCAACGCCTGCTATAGGGATGGCTATTTTACTTTATCGTACGCTTTCTCGAAATCCACCTTAAAGATGACTCCATCCAATTTTTTCGAGTGAATTTCATGGAGCATTTCATGCAGGACCACCACCCCTTCTAGGATGTTTCTGTCTGGCATGAAAGCAGTTTGGGAATGCTGCACCACAGAATGCGCAATCTATGTGAGCCGATTAGTCCCAACCTTGGTGAAAATTTGAAACTAACATTGAGAAGGCAGATCGGCCTAAACTGCTCCATTCTCACAGCATCCGTTTTCTTAGGGAGCAATGTTATTGTTCCAAAATTTAAGTGAAATAACTGAAGCTGCATAGAGAAAAGAACGTGAAACATTGGAAGTAAATCCCCCTTAATAATGTGCCAACATATTTTGTAAAACTCCGCCGGGAATCCATCCGGCCCAGGAGCCTTATTGTTTTTCATTTGCACTATAGCATCAAACACCTCCTTCTCCGAGAAAGGGGCAACCAGAATATCATTATCATGAGTAGTTAGTTGAGGCACATCCTCAATCCTGGATCATCGAGGGATACACAACTATCCTTCAGAGGTCCAAATAACTGCTTGTAATACTCGGTGATGTAAATTTTCAGGTTGTCCTGCCCTACAATCGTTCCTTCATCTTGCTCAAGCTGAAAGATTCTCTCCTTTCTATGCTTACCATTAGCAATCAAGTGAAAGAATTGAGTGTTAGCGTCCCCCTGGATCACTCTACGAACCTTAGCCCGCAACGCCCACTTCAATTCTTCTTCGCGGAGAAGTTCTTTCAACCTCATCTCCGCATCTAGCTTAATCTGGAGCTCTGCAGATTGCAAAATCGTGGATTCGGCTTTTATATCTAGGGACTGAATCAGAGAAAGGAGCCTTTCCTTTTCAACTTTATAAACCCCACTAAGGTGTTTAGCCCATCCCCGTAGGAAACTTCTCAAATGCCTAATCTTGTTCTGCCAACGCTGGACAGAGGTCGTACCTCCTGCATCTTTAGCCCATTCCCTGGCAACCAGACCCAAGAAACCTTCTTGTTCAAACCATGCAAGTTCGAAAGAAAAGGTGTTTTTGTTTTCCACGTGGTTTGGCTCACCTGAGTCCACAAATAAAGGTGTGTGATCCGAGATTCCGCGCGAGAGAGCCTGGACCGTTACGAGAGGAAACTTCTGTTCCCACTCGACACTCGGGAGAACTCGATCCAGCTTCTCATACGTCGGGTTTGGCAAAGCATTAGCCTAGGTAAACTTTCTACCAGAGAGCTCTATCTCTTTAAGATCCAAGCTTTCAGTAATGGTATTGAACATAAACGACCATCTGCCGTCAAAATTATCATTATTCTTTTCATCTCTCCTCCTTATGATGTTGAAGTCACCCCAACCAAAATTGGGAGCTGCTCGGATCCGCAAATTCGAACCAGGTCCGCCAAAAACTCCGATTTAAGCTCGGGTTGTGCGGCACCATACACCGCCACCAGAGCCCAGTTAAACCCATCAGCTTTGGGCCTGACCCGAAATTTAACCGCGAAGTCACCCATCACTACACTTCGGACTTCCAGCGAATCGCATCTCACTCCAAGCAAGATCCCACCCGATCTTCCTCGCCGAGGAAGGCAATGCCAATCAAAATCGACACCACCCGATAAAGTGTTGAGAAACTGGGGCGCAAAATTATCCCTACCAGTTTCAGAGAGAGCAATGAAATCTAATCGATGCTCAAGAGACGCCTCAGCAAGAAACCTTCTTTTAGCCAAGTCCTTCAGACCTCTGCTATTCCAAAAGATTTCTTTCATATGTCATCATGAATTTTTTTTGGCCGTTCGAATCCTAGCACTCCTACGAACCGCGGAAGCAGGATAAACCTTCCGCTTTCACTTGCGCTTGGGTTTACTATGGTCCTCCATCCGGTCCTCATAACCGGGGTCAGTTGGTCTTGCTACTGCATCCTCTAGAACTACATCCTCTTCCTTAGATTCAAGAGTGGATGGTGCAAGATTCGCACAAAAATTATCGAGCACTCTTACCCCTAACGCATCAATCTCTGCATCATTCATAGGTTTTACTGCTGCTAGGTTTCGAATTGTTTCTAAAGCGCGTTCCCCTTCCAAATCTAGAAGATCATTAACCGAGTTAGAAATTTCACTATTAGTACTCCCTAGCGAAACTCCTAACTGGTTGGCATTATTAATAATTTCATCTTTAGAAAAATGCAATATAGAATTAGACATGTTGACTGACATACCAGTGATGACCTCAATGTCACGAAGCTTGGCCGCCTTCATAGCGCACCTCTGCTGCATGTCATCAACCTCCGGGTGGTCCTGGAGACGAGAACTCATCCGTCGCCCCGCAGAGACCGGGTCGGGGATCCCACCAAAGGCAATGACCTCCTCCCGAGTTACCGAAGGAGGTGGCGGAGAGCTCCCAAGCCCCACGGACGGGAAGCCAGGGGAGGGAAGCGCGGGCGCCGCCTGCCCGAACACTCCCCCCGCCCCAACCCTCTGGCTTGAGGGCATCGTTGTCCTGACTGCCGAAGGAGGAGGAGGGGTCAAGGCCACCTGCCCCAGGCCCCCACCCAGCACCACTAGAGAAGCGACCGCTCTAGCCGCCACCGTAGGAGAAGGAACCGGGTCCACCTGACCCAGACGACCTCCCCCACTGCCGGCTATCATCGGCGTCACCGGCGTCTCTGGCGCCAGGATAGGAGGAGAAGAGGTCGAGGCCACCTACCCCGAACTCCCCTCCCAGGCTCAACCTCCGAAGCAGACGATGTCTCCCAGCCCGAGACCACTGGGGGAGCAGGGGAAAGCGAAACCACCTGAGGCTCCATCTCCCCACCCCCCACCAAGGTCGTCGCCGAGTGCGTCTCCATCAAGCCTCCCACCACAGGACTATCAACAACATCAAACTCCAACACCGGAAGCGTGCACTCAAAGACATCATCAGATTCCACCCGGTCGCTCCAAAGTCTGGGAGGGGCAGACACTGGCTCAAAGGACCCAAACCACAAAGTACTCATCGGCACCGACGGAGCTGGGGCCGGCTCCACCCCGCGCCCATCCTCGGGCAACTGAGCAACAGGTCCCGGTCCGTTGGACCTCTCTCGTCCAGCCTCATCAGTCGGGTCCTCACTAGCACCCGCGTTTCGTCACCTTCATGCATATCCACATCAGTCCCATTAACCGCCTCGGCAAACAACTCTGCATCCTCAAACTCAATCTCAAGAGGAAACACCTCTCCCCTATAAGTCCAGTTGACCACATCCGGGATGAACTCAATGTCCAGAACACTCACTAGGAGTCGGGCCATCCCATGGGCGCGGGTGAATGCCATATCCACTTTCTCAGTTTTTCCGACCATAATACCCAGACTAGCCACAACTCGAGCATCTATCAAAGGCTCAGAGGGAGCCCCAGAAAACCGCAGCCACACCTGAGTGAGCGGCTTTCCCTTAGGTTCCACCTTCTTCTACTCGTGAAATTCCAAAATGCATTTAGTACCAGGGACCTTGCACAACCCAAAGCTCAGCAACCTCTGCAAATCATCCACCGTTGGGAAATCAACCCTAAACACACTGTCCTCAATATGGACAAGCTCCCACTGAAAATCACCTGGAGCCAGTTCCTGAAGTCTCTGCACAATCTGAGCCTCAAAAACCACTCCCTGGGTAGCTTTCACAATTCCAGTCGTCAAGCTCTGCGTTTCTACCAGAATTCTCTCGCAGTTGGGGACTCAAAGAACATCAGCTCAGCACAATATACTCCATACATCGTAAGAGCTGGAACCTGATCACGCAGAAGAGGGCAATCCCCCGTGGCATGTGCTGGCTTACCACACGAATCGCACAGCTCCACCACACACTCAGCAATGAAATGACCCTTCTCGCCACATCAATAGGAAAGCATCTTCTCCTTCTTACGCGCCCACTTGGACGCTCTCTCAGACTCTGACTTGTCACCTGCCTCAGCAGAAACACCAGTAGCAAGAACCTCCATGTTGGCCAAAGCCATCACTACCTCCATCGCCTGGCTAGGCAGTTCGGTCAACTGAACGGGATCAGCCGCCACATCGGTAGTCTGTTGGTCAACAACGACCGATGGCGGAGGCTGTCTGCGGTACCGACCACGACCACCACGATGACCATGGTAGCCACCTCTCTGCCGATAGTTCGGGCCAGAAGCTCCCTCGACAAAACCACCCGGAGGTTCCAAGAAATGGTCTCTCAGCAGAACCATCACTCTGCCAGGCATAACCACGTCCACCTCCCGTAGACGACAATCCACGGTTCTGGCCATCCCCATAAGCATCATATCCATCGTGCCCCCACTGTCCATGGGGCGGTTCATTGGACTCTCCAGCAACCATGTTCTGCCTCGTCTGCATTGGGCCCGGTCGTTTTTGCATCGGCCTCGTGACGTAGTGCGGCGGTGGCGCGGCACGAGGCTGCGGCGGAGCAGCACCACGCCCCCAGCCGCAGGTATCAGTGGCCTCGCCGGAGCAACGCCTCTCCCCACCGTAGCATTAGCCGGCGCGGGAGGCCGAGGTCCACCACGCTGACCGCCAGCGACACCCCGCCGTCAGCGTAGGTCGCAGGCCGAGCGGAGCTAACCATCCAGCAATCCTCGGGCCCTGAAGCGGCGGCCAAGAACCAAGGCCTGCCCCGCCCCGACCCGAGCCGGTAGCAGCAACCGGAGTCGACGGTCTCAAGCCGTTCGCTCCACCACCCCAAGCCACGGCAGTGGGGTTTGCACCGGCCAGTGTCAGCGGCCGCGGCACAGCCTGCACCACGCCCCCACGTCCAGCCCCAGCCGCTGGCAGCGTTGGAGTGGCGCGGCCGGTTCCCGGCAGCGTAGCCGCCCCACCGCGGCCAGCACCACCCGCGGCAGCGTTTTTGCCTGGCTGCGCGGCTGACCCGCGGCCAGCCATAGCCGGGAAGGCGGGGATGCACCGAGCTCTACCAGGCCCACACACTCGGAACCCTGGCTTGCCGCGCCTTGGAACCCTAGACCGAGCAGATGTCAACGAACACAGAGGAAAAGTGATTGAACGAGTGCATGGGGCGGCGCAGCCTGGAGGAATAGCGGTCGGGTTAGCCTGGGCCACATACCCAGCTAACCCCGGCAGGTCTATGCTCTGGCCCAACTCACCCAGAGCCGGCCCAACTGCACACGCTCCCAGCTCGCGGCCCAAAAGGCAATTCAAACGCAGCGCCCGCTTAGCGGAGACCCCGATCGCCTGAGCCGCCGCCGATGATGCCACAGCCGGCGCCGGCGCCCTAGACGCGATATGCCGGCGCGCATTCTTCCTTCTCTTAACTGTGATCCACGATTCCGGCCTAATCAAATCGAAAAGAGTAAGATTTGGAAGACTTACCTTCAGGAGAGGACCTTTCCATGGTCTGACTGTCGTCGCCGCCGTTCTCCGGTGAACTACGCGACGGATCATTTCTTTCTTCTCTCTCGCGTGCAATCCAATTCTTGCCGGATAATCAGGTGGTAGAACACTATCGATCATTGTTGCCACTTCATCTTCATCGTACCCTGAATTGAAAAACTCACATATGAGATCTGACAGAGTCGGAGACGGTGGAAAACTCGCCGGGATTCCATCCCCGTTGTCGTCCGCATCCTCCTCATCCGGATCCGCAAGAGCCCAGAACCGGCCTCCGACTCGCCGACCATCAATGGCGGCTAGGGACGGCGCAGCCGCGGCCGTGGCCCCGGTCGCCCGCCCACTCGCCCGTTCTTCCGTCGCCCCTTCCTGTTCGATGTGTTTTAGCTCCTCCTCTTTACTATTGCTTTTTGGTGGATTTCTAGTTCTGCGATCATTATCATTGTACATCTGTTTTTTGATAAATTGTGGTGAAATAGAGGGACCAAGTTCAGTTTACCACCCCCATCCACAGGGAGATCCTTACATTTATGAAAAGGGGGCAAAGTTAGCAGAAATTTCTTGGTTGGCAAGAACACTGCATAAAAATTGGTTGGCAAGAACTCATTCATGTTAGATGCTCTTGGTTGGCAAGAACACTGCATAAAAATTGGTTCTGGATGATTACTGTGCTGAGAGGTAATGCTATTTAGTCCTGGATGGCAAGAACTCATTCATGTTAGATGCTCTTGGTTGAGATTTCTAGAATCCAATCTAATTGCATAAAAAATGATTTGTTTTGCCCTTGTCTATGTCTAATGAATAATGGTGCTGGTGCAGGAATTACTTTCGGAGAAGGACGACAAGTCGAGACAACAGAACAGAACTGAAAGAAGTCTGGGAGGGCGGGTGAAGCTGCAAGGGGAGCAGGACTTCTTTTCTTTCTTTCTGGAGAATCAAATCGGGCCAGGATTTACTATGAGGCAACACAAAAAGGGAACACAGGGCGGCCCATCTAAGGGCCCCTTTATAAGCCGAGGATTGGAATTTTGGGGCCTCGTCCCAACGGCTAGCCTTCAGGGTCTCGCAACTCGCAAGGACGCTGCCGCCGCTGCCGGTCCAAGGCGACGCCGCCGCCGCTGCGGGGCAAGGGGACGCCTTCGCCGCTGTCGCTTCCCTCCTGATCACCAGGTGCGCCCCCCTCCCGTCGCCCTCCCCTCCCTCCCTCCCTCCCCTCTCTCCTTCGCCCCTTGCCCCTCACTCGGATCTTTTGATTCACGCTTGGTTCGACCAGACCGCGGAGGGGAAAGAGCGGACGTGCGGCGAGCTCTTTCTGGGAACCATGCGAAAAAAATCTCCGTGTCTACATTGTGTTTCCTCCCTCCAAACTCCTCCCTTTAGCTTCATATGCAAGTGTTTTACATTCCGCTGCTATACTCTTAGACTTGCATGTGTAGGTTGATTGCTTGACTTGTTCTAAAGTTGTTAAAATCTGCCAAGACTTAAAATTGGGAAAAGGCTAGATTTTTATTTGGTCAAGTAGTCTAATCATGCCACTAGACATAGTTTTGATCCTATAGCTAGGGTGAACTTCGGTTGGGGGGCATGCATTCATAGCTTAGGATTCCTTTTTTGCGACACGAGGGAGGGGGGCTGCTAGCTACTTCGCACTTTACTAGGTGAATGAACCTCAGTTGGGGGGCATGCATTCATAGCTTAGAATTTTCTTCGTGCCGACACGAGAGAGGAGGGGGGCTGGTAGCTACTTCGCAGTTTGTTAGGTGAACCTCGGTTGGGGGGAGGGGGCATGCATTCATAGCTTAGGATTCCCTTCGTGCCACCACGAGGGGCGGGTGGGGGCAAACAATACTGTGCGCTTTGCGAGAGAGGTGCCACATCAAAGTTGCATTTGGTATTTGAAAATCAAACCACCCTTTTGATACATAAATTTGGTCCACATGCAAGCGTGTTCGTGTTCTAACCCTCTTCCGCGTCATTTTTTGCCAAATTTATGAACATTAGACAAGTCGAATGACGCAACAGACACGGTTCACTCAAACTAACTGTGTGCCATGCCGGTGCATCTGTCATGCACACATCCGCATAGTACATCGGGCTCCACGAGGCTCCCCCTCTCAAAAATATCTGCCCGCTTTGAGGGTTTTTCTGTTTCATAACACATGGTTGTTATCTCCGCACCGCGTGCGATGTTTCTTGACCAATCCCGCCTGCATCCCTAGAAAATATCTACCCGCCTCAAGGGTTTTTCTATTTCATAACACACGGTTGTTATCTCCGGACCGTGTGCGATGTTTCTTGTTCCCAATCCCGCCAGCATCCCTAGAAAATATTTGCCCGCCTTGAGGGTGTTTCTGTTTCATAACACACGGCTGTTATCTCCGAACCGTGTGCGATGCACTATCATCAAAATTTTCAATAGCCCGGCATTTCACTCCCGCGTTTGACTCCCGCGTAGTAAAAAATGTAGTACCCGTGTCATTTCCTCAAACACCCTGATGACCCACAAGTATAGGGGATATATTGTAGTCCTTTCGATAAGTAAGAGTGTCGAATCCAATGAGAAGCAGAAGGAAATGATAAGCGGTTTCCAGCAAGGTATGCTTTGCAAGTACTGAAATAAGTGGTAACAGATAGTTTTGTGATAAGATAATTTGTAATGAGCAACAAGTAACAAAAATAAGTTGTAGCACGGTGACCCAATCCTTTTTGTAGCAAAGGACAATCCTGGACAAACTCTTATAAGATGTAAAGTGCTCCTGAGGACACACGGGGATATTGTCAAGCTAGTTTTCATCACGTTCATATGATTCGAGTTTGGTACTTTGATGATTTGGTATGTGGGTGGACTAGTGCTTGGGTACTGCCCTTACTTGGACAAGCATCCCACTTATGATTAACCTCTATTGCAAGCATCCGCAAATACAACAAAAGTATTAAGGTAAACCTAACCATAGCATGAAACATATGGATCCAAATCAGCCCCTTACGAAGCAATGCATAAACTAGGGTTTAAGCTTCTGCCACTCTAGCAACCCATCATCTACTTATTACTTCCCAATGCCTTCCTCTAGGCCCAAATAATGGAGAAGTGACATGTAGTCGACGCTCACATAACACCACTAGAAGAGAGACAACATACATCTCATCAAAATATCGAACGAATACCAAATTCACATGACTACTAATAGCAAGACTTCTCCCATGTCCTCAGGAACAAAAGTAACTACTCACAAAGCATAAACATGTTCATAATCAGAGGGGTATTAATATGCATATAGGATCTGAACATATGATCTTCCACCAATTAAACCAACTAGCATCAACTACAAGGAGTAATTAACACTACTAGCAACCTACTAGCACCAATCCCGGACTTGGAGACAAGAATTGGATACAAGAGATGAACTAGGGTTTTGAGATGAGATGGTGCTGATGAAGATGTTGATGGAGATTGCCCTCTCCCGATGAGAGGAGCGTTGGTGATGATGATGGCGATGATTTCCTCCTCCGGGAGGGAAGTTTCCCCGGCAGAACAGCTCCGGTAGAGCCCTAAATTGGTTCCGCCAAGGTTCCGCCTCGTGGCGGCGGAGTTTCGTCCGAGAAGATGGCTTATGATTTTTTTCCCATCGAAAGACTTCATTTAGCAGAAGATGGTCACCGGAGGGCCACCAGGGGGCCCACGAGGTAGGGGGGCACACCCTGGGGGGTAGGGCGCCCCCCCACCCTCGTGGGCAGGGTGTGGCCCCCCTGGTGAAGTTCTTGCTCTCAATATTTTTTATATATTTGGAAAACATCTTCCATGAAGTTTCAGGACTTTTGGAGTTGTGCAGAATAGGTCTATAATATTTGCTCCTTTTCCAGCCCAGAATCCCAACTGCCGGCATTCTCCCTCTTTATGTAAACCTTGTAAAATAAGAGAGAATAGGCATAAGTATTGTGACAGAATGTGTAATAACAGCCCATAATGCAATAAATATCGATATAAAAGCATGATGCAAAATGGACGTATCAACTCCCCCAAGCTTAGACCTCCCTTGTCCTCAAGCGAAAAGCCGAAATCGAAAAATATGTCCACATGTTTAGAGATAGAGGTGTCGATAAAAAAAATACGGACATGGGGCATCATGATCATTCTTAGAACATCAACTTATATAATTCTTGTCATATGATCTCTAATGCTAGAGTAATAATTCAATCACAATATCAAGTATGAATCGTAAACTTCGTTGAAAACTAACAAACTACAATCTCAGTCATTGAGGCAATTGCAATTTATCACAACAAAGGAAAGAGTCAATATATAAGAGCTTTTCAGCAAGTCCACATACTCAACTATCATATAATCTTTCACAATTGCTGACACTCACGCAATACTTATGGGTATGGAGTTTTAATCGGACACAGAGAAAGATAAGGGCTTATAGTTTTGCCTCCCAACGTTTTACCTCAAGAGTAATGTCAACAGTAATAGTTCATGAAAACTCACATCCAATTAGCCATATATTCCAGGATCTTTCCAACATATTGTGCTTGCCAAAGGATAAAGTGTAAAAAGGAAGGGTGAAAATCACCATGACTCTTATGCACTGTAGGAGATAAAAGTAAAAGATAGGCCCTTCGCAAAGGGAAGCAGAGGTTGTCATGCGCTTTTATGGTTGGATGCACAAAATCTTAATGCGAAAGAACATCACTTTATATTGCCACTTGTGATATGGACCTTTATTATGCAGTCTGTTGCTTTTATTACTTCCATATCACAAGATCGTAGAAAGCTTATTTCCTCCACACCAATCAATCATACATATTTAACGAGCAGTTTTTATTGCTTGCACCGATGACAACTTACTTGATGGATCTTACTCAATCCATAGGTAGATATGGTGGACTCTTATGGCAAGACTGGTTTGAGGGTGTTTGGAAGCACAAGTAGTATCTCTACTTGGTGCAATGAATTTGGCTAGCATGAGGGGAAAAGGCAAGCTCATCATGTTGGAAGATCCAAGACAATATAATTCATCTCAAATGTAAGAAAACATAACCCATTATGTTTTCTTTCTTGTACAATGTCAACTCTTTAGCATGTCATATTTTAATGAGTGCTCACAATCATAAAAGATGTCCAAGATAGTATATTTATATGCGAAGATCTCTCTCTCTCTCTTTATTACTTCCTATTAATTGCAACGATGACCAAAACTGTGTTTGTCAACCCTCAACAACTTTTATTCATAATACTCTTTCTATGTGAGCTCATTACTCTTCATAAGACTCACATGATCTCTTTGTTTCTTTTTATTTCTTCCTCTTTTCTTTTATTCACTTAGGATCATGGCAAAATAATCAAGCCCTTGACTCAACACTAATCTTTATTATATAGCTCACGGACTCGATTACATAGAAAGATAATAAAGCAAAACTCACAACTAGATCATACTAAGAACTTTTATTCTACTAGATAAAGATATTACCAAAAGGATCGAACTAAGAAAAACGGTAAAGATAAAGTGATGGTGATATGATATCGGGGCACTCCCCCAAGCTTGGCAGTTGCCAAGTGGAGTGCCCATACATAGGTGATTATGTCTCCTTTGTTGGTGAATAAGGTGGAGTTGTTGATGATGGATAGTCGCACATCGAGCGTAGGAGGTCTTCTAACTTGCGGATAATGCCCTTGAGTGCGATGATATGCTCCTTCAACAAAATATTTTCACATGTGAGATACTTATTTTGTACACGAGCCAACTCAATCATCTTGAAAGCTTTGATTTCTGTTGGGGGTAAGAAGATTGTGATCCAGTTGAAGGGTGTCTTCTGTTGCTGGAACTTGGTCCTCCATGGCCTTCTTGACCCCTTCATACTTGTTGATCTCCATAGGTTCTTCTCTCTTCAGCTCTATCTTCATTAGCCAAGCATCGTTGCCCTCATGGTTGGAGGAGGAGGGAGACGACATAGTGCCTGGCCTTGACAACCCTGACAGAAAACATCTCGAAAGAAAGACAGGAGATTTTTGCGTGATACGGGAGTCAAAACCTCCGGGAGATTATATAATGAATTTTTGCCGACCAAAATACGTGTCATGTACGAAAACGGAGTCCAGAGAGCACACGAGGTGCCCACGAGGTAGGGGGCACGCCCAGTAGGGTAGGGCGCTCCCTCCACCCTTGTGGAGCCCTCGTGTCGTTCCCGGAGTGCTGCTTATTTTTCTATTTTTCTAAATATTCCAAAACGGAGAAATATTGCCTTAAAAACTGTTTTGGAGTCGGTTTACTTACCGTAGCACATACCCTTTTCGGAGTCTGAAACATTCCGGAAAGTGTCCCTTATGTATTCCTCCAGGGTTACGGTTTCAATAACATTGGTTTCAACATTTATGGGATTACCTGAGATATAATGTTTGATTCTTTGACCGTTCACCACCTTCGGATTTGTGCCTTCGAAGTTGTTGATTTTTATGGCACCGGAACGGTAGACCTCCTCGATAACATAAGGACCTTCCCATTTAGAGAGAAGTTTTCCTACAAAAGATTTTAAATGAGAGTTGTATAGCAATACATAATCACCTACATTAAACTCACGCTTTTGTATCCTTTTGTCATGCCATCTTTTAACTCTTTCTTTAAACAACTTGGCATTTTCGTAGGCTTGGGTTCTCCATTCATCAAGTGAGCTAATATCAAATAACCTCTTCTCACCGACAAGTTTAAAATCATAATTAAGTTCTTTAATATCCTAATAAGCCTTGTGTTCTAGTTCGAGAGGTAAGTGACATGCTTTTCCATAGACCATTTTATACGGAGACATACCCATAGGATTTTTATATGCAGTTCTATAGGCCCATAATGCATCATCAAGTTTCTTGGACCAATTCTTTCTAGACCTATTAACAGTCTTTTGCAAAATTAATTTGAGTTCTCTATTACTCAATTCTACTTGACCACTAGACTAAGGGTGATAAGGAGATGCAATTCTAGGATTAACATCATATTTAGCAAGCATTTTACGGAAAGTACCATGAATAAAATGTGAACCACCATCAGTCATTAAATATCTGGGGACTCCAAATCTTGGAAAAATAACTTCTTTAAGCATTTTAATAGAAGTGTTATGATCAACACTACTAGTTGGAATAGCTTCTACCCACTTAGTAACGTGATCAACAACAACTAAAATATGTGTATAACCATTAGAGAAAGGAAAATGTCCCATATAGTTAAAGCCCCAAACATCAAATGGTTCAATAACAAGTGAATAATTCATAGGCATTTCTTGACGTCTACTAATATTACCAATTCTTTGACATTCATCACAAGATAAGACAAACTTACGGGCATCCTTGAAGAGAGTAGGCCAATAAAAACCAGATTGCAGTACCTTATGTGCAGTTCTATCTCCATCATGGTGTCCTCCATAAGCTTCGGAGTGACACTTGCATAGGATATGTTCCTGTTCATGCTCAGGTACACAACGTCTAATAACACCATCTACTCCCTTCTTTTATAAAGATGTGGGTCATCCCAAAAGTAATGCCTCAAATCATAGAAGAACTTTTTCTTTTGCTGGTATGTGAAACTAGGTGGTATAAACTAAGCAACAATGTAATTAGCATAATCAGCATACCATGGAGCAGTATGAGAAGCATTTATGACATTTAATTGCTCATCAGGAAAGCTATCATCAATAGTTAGTGGGTCATCAAGCACATTTTCTAACCTAGACAAGTTGTCTGCAACGGGGTTCTCAGCTCCTTTTCTATCAACAATGTGCAAATCAAATTCTTGTAGCAAGAGAACCCATCTAATAAGTCTAGGTTTAGCATCTTTCTTTTCCATAAGATATTTAATAGCAGCATGATCAGTGTGAATATTTACTTTAGAATCAACAATATAAGGTCCAAACTTATCACAAGCAAATACAACTGCTAAGAATTCTTTTTCGGTAGTAGCATAATTTCTTTGAGCGTTGTCTAGAGTTTTACTAGCATATTGAATAACATTTAGTTTCTTATCAACTATTTGTCCTAGAACAGCACCTACAACATAATCACTAGCATCACACATAATTTCAAAGGGTAAATTCCAATCAGGTGGCTAAACAATAGGTGCAGAGATCAATGCTTTCTTAAGTATTTCAAATGCTTCTACACAATCATCATCAAAAACAAATGGTATATCTTTTTGTAATAAATTAGTCAGAGGCCGAGAAATTTTCGAGAAGTCCTTAATGAACCTCCTATAAAAACCGGCATGACCAAGGAAACTTCTTATACCTTTGATGTCCTTGGGATATGTCATCTTTTCAATAGCATCAACCTTAGCTTTATCAACTTCGATACCTCTTTCAGAAACTTTATGCCCCAAGACAGTACCTTCATTAACCATAAAGTGGCACTTTTCCCAATTCAAGACAAGATTAGTTTCTTCACATCTTTGCAGAACTCGATCAAGGTTGCTCAAGCAATCATCAAAAGAAGATCCATAGACGAAAAAGTCGTCCATGAAAACCTCACAAATCTTTTCACAAAACTTAGAGAATATAGCCATCATGCATCTTTGAAAGGTAGCAGGTGCATTACATAAACCAAAAGGCATACGTCTGTAAGAAAAAGTACCAAAAGGGCGTGTAAAAGTAGTCTTTGATTGATCTTTGGCTGACACAGGTATTTGAGAGAAACCAGAATAACCATCTAGAAAGCAGAAATGTGTATGTTTGGACAATCTTTCTAGCATTTGATCGATAAAAGGTAAGGGTAAATGATCCTTTTTAGTAGCCTTATTTAATTTGCGGAAATCAATTACCGTCCTATAACCTGTAATAATTCTTGAGGAATCAATTCATCTTTATCATTAGGAACAACAGTAATACCTCCCTTCTTAGGGACACAATGGACAGGGCTTACCCATTGACTATCAGCAACGGGATAAATTATACCTGCCTCAAGGAGCTTTAATATTTCCTTTCTTACCACTTCTTTCATTTTAGGATTCAGCCGACGTTGATGATCACGAACTGGTTTAGCATCTTCTTCCAAATTAATCTTATGTTGACATAGAGTGGGACTAATGCCCTTAAGATCATCAAGAGTATACCCAATAGCAGCATGGTGCTTCTTCAGAGTTTTTAATAATCTCTCTTCTTCATGCTCTAAAAGGTTAGCACTAATAAAAACAGGATATATCTTTTTCTCATCAAGATAAGCATATTTAAGAGTATCAGGTAACGGTTTAAGCTCAAACACGGGATCACCCTTGGGTGGAGGAGGATCCCCTAGGATTTCAACAGGTAAATTGTTTTTTAGAATAGGTTCCTTTTTAAAGAATACTTCATCTAATTCCCTTCTTCCATTCATAAACATATCATTTTCATGGTCTAGCAAATATTGTTCTAAAGGATCACTAGGAGGTACGTCAATAGAAGCAAGACCAATAATTTCATCCTTACTAGGTAATTCTTCTTCACGGTGTTGTCTACTAAATTTAGAAAAATTAAATTCATGAGTCATATCATCTAAACAGATAGTAACAACATCTATTTTGCAATCTATGGTAGCATTAATAGTATTTAAGAAGGGTCTACCAAATATAATGGGACAAACACTATCTTGTGGGGAACCAAGAACAAGAAAATCAGCAGGATATTTAATTTTCCCACACAAGACTTCAACATCTCTAACAATTCCCATTGATGAAATAGTATCTCTATTGGCAAGTTTAATTGTGACATCAATATCTTCCATCTCAGAAGGTGCAATATCATGCATAACTTCTTGGTATAAAGAATAAGGTATTGCGCTAGCACTAGCACCCATATCACATAAGCCATGATAAAAATGATGTCCTATTTTAACAGAAATAACAGGCATGCCTACCACAGGTCTAGGTTTATCTTTAGCACAGGGTTTAGCAATTCTAGCAGTTTCATTACAGAAATAAATAACATGCCCATCAATATTATAAGACAAGAGATCTTTAACAATAGCAATATTATGTTCAACTTTAACTTGCTCAGGAGGTGTATATGTTTTAATATTGCTTTTTAGGAACCACAGTTGAAGCTTTAGCATGATACTTTATCCTAACAGGGAAAGGTGGTTTCTCAACATAAGAAGTAGGAACAATAGGATCATTATAAGTGATAATCTTTTCTTCAACTTTAATAGGTGCAGCTACTTTTACTTCTATGGGAGGATGATATTTAAACCACTTCTCCTTGGGGAGATCAACATAAGCAGCAAAAGATTCAAAGAAAGAAGCTACTATCTCAAAGTCAAGTCCATATTTAGTGCTAAATTTACGAAAAATATTGGTGTCCATAAAAGATTTAACACAATCAAAACTAGCTGTCATACCTGACTCCTTACCATTGTCGAGGTCCCAATCTTCAGAGTTGCATTTAATTCTTTCCAATAAATCCCATTTGAATTCAATAGTCTTCATCATAAAAGAGCCAGCACAAGAAGTATCAAGCATGGTGCGATTGTTACCAGAAAGCCGAGCATAAATTTTTTGCATAATCATTTCTCTTGAGAGCACATGATTGGGGCATGAATATAACATTGATTTATGCCTCGCCCAAGCTTGAGCGATGCTTTCTCCTTCGCGAGGCCAAAAATTATATATATAATTGCGATCACGATGAACAAGATGCATAGGATAAAACTTCTGATGAAATTCCAATTTCAATCGTTTGTAATTCCAAGACCTCATATGATCACATAGCCTATACCATGTCGATGCATCTCCCCTCAAAGATAAGGGGAAGACCTTATTCTTGACAACATCTCCGGGTACACCTGCAAGCTTAAATAATCCACAAACTTGATCCACATATATCAGATGTTCATCAAGATGTTTTGTTCCATCTCCTAAAAAAGGATTAGCTAACAGTTTTTCTATCATACCCGAAGAAACTTCAAAGCAAGCATTTTCATTTTCATTTTCAGCAGGTTCAGTAGGTTGAGGAGCAACTCTTTGCTCTACTGTTCGGGGTGAATATACCCCGAACAAGCCCCTCAGAGGATTACCTTCCATGGTTACAAGTGACAGTAAATTTCAGCACACTATATAAATTTTCCTTACCAAATTCCACCTACCAAAGGCGCTTCACTCCCCGACAACGGCGCCAGAAAAGAATCTTGATGACCCACAAGTATAGGGGATCTATCATAGTCCTTTCGATAAGTAAGAGTGTTGAAACCAACGAGGAGCAGAAGGAAATGATAAGCGGTTTCCAGCAAGGTATTCTCTGCAAGTACTGAAATAAGTGGTAACAGATAGTTTTGTGATAAGATAATTTGTAACAAGCAACAAGTAACAAAAGTAAATAAGGTGCAGCAAGGTGGCCCAATCCTTTTTGTAGCAAAGGACAAGCCTGGACAAACTCTTATAAGATGTAAAGCGCTCCCGAGGACACATGGGAATATCGTCAAGCTAGTTTTCATCACGTTCATATGATTCACGTTCGGCACTTTGATGATTTGGTATGTGGGTGGATCAGTGCTTGGGTACTGCCCTTACTTGGACAAGCATCCCACTTATGATTAACCTCTATTGCAAGCATCCGCAACTACAACAAAAGTAAAAGTATTAAGGTAAACCTAACCATAGCATGAAACATATGGATCCAAATCAGCCCCTTACGAAGCAACACATAAACTAGGGTTTAAGCGTCTGTCACTCTAGCAACCCATCATCTACTTATTACTTCCCAATGCCTTCCTCTAGGCCCAAATAATGGTGAAGTGTCATGTAGTTGACGTTCACATAACACCACTAGAGGAGAGACAACATATATCTCATCAAAATATCGAACGAATACCAAATTCACATGACTACTAACAACAAGACTTCTCCCATGTCCTCAAGAACAAAAGTAACTACTCACAAAGCATAAACATGTTCATAATCAGAGGGGTATTAATATGCATATAGGATCTGAACATATGATCTTCCACCAATTAAACCAACTAGCATCAACTACAAGGAGTAATTAACACTACTAGAAACCTACTAGCACCAATCCCGGACTTGGAGACAAGAATTGGAGACAAGAGATGAACTAGGGTTTTGAGATGAGATGGTGCTGATGAAGATGTTGATGGAGATTGCCCTCTCCCGATGAGAGAAGTGTTGGTGATGACGATCGCGATGATTTCCCCCTCTGGGAGGGAAGTTTCGCCGGCAGAATAGCTCCGCCAGAGCCCTAGATTGGTTCCGCCAACGTTCCACCTCGTGGCGGCGGAGTTTTGTCCGAGAAGATGGCTTATGATTTTTTCCCCATCGAAAGACTCCATATAGCAGAAGATGGTCACCAGAGGGCCACCAAGGGGCCCATGCGGTAGGGGGCGCCCTGGGGTGTAGGGCGCGCCCCCCACCCTCGTGGGCAGGGTGTGCCCCCCTAGTGAAGTTCTTGCTCTCAGTATTTTTTATATATTTGGAAAACATCTTCCGTGAAGTTTCAGGACTTTTGGAGTTGTGCATAATAGGTCTCTAATATTTGCTCCTTTTCCAGCCCAGAATCCCAGCTACCGGCATTCTCCGTCTTAATGTAAACCTTGTAAAATAAGAGAGAATAGGCATAAGTATTGTGACATAATGTGTAATAACAGCCCATAATGCTATAAATATCGATATAAAAGCATGATGCAAAATGGACGTATCACACCCAGCGCCCCCCTCCACACACACACACACCAAAACCTCCTCGGGCGTGCGCACACACACACCCTCCCTCGCTCGAAACCCTAGCAAGGTCCTGATACGTCTCCAATGTATCTATAATTTTTTATTGTTCTATGCTATTATATTATCTGTTTTGGATGTTAATGGCTTTATTTTACACTTTTATATTAATGTTGGGACTAACCTATTAACCCAAGGCCCAGTGCAAATTGCTATTTTTTTGCCTAGTTCAGTGTTTCGCAGAAAAGGAATATCAAACGGAATCCAAACGGAATGAAACCTTCGGGAACGTGATTTTTGGAACAAACGTGATCCAGAGGACTTGGAGTGGACGTCAAGAAACAAACGAGGAGTCCATGAGGCAGGGGGGCCTACCCCCCTAGGCGCGCCCTCCCCCCTCGTGGCTCAACCGACCTACTTCTTCCTCCTATATATATACTCATATACCCTAAAAACATCCAGGAGCACCAAAAAACCCTATTTCCACCGCCGCAACCTTCTGTACCCAAGAGATCCCATCTTGGAGCCTTTTCCGAAGCTCTGCCGGAGGGGGCATCGATCACGGAGGGCCTCTACATCAACTCCATGGCCCCTCTAATGATGTGTGAGTAGTTTACTTCAGACCTTCGGGTCCATAGTTATTAGCGAGATGGCTTCTTCTCTCTCTTTGAATCTCAATACAAAGTTCTCCTTGATCTTCTTGGAGATCTATTCGATGTAACTCTTTTTGCGGTGTGTTTGTCGAGATCCGATGAATTGTGGGTTTATGATCAAGTCTATCTATGAACAATATTTGATTCTTCTCTGAAATCTTTTATGTATGTTGGTTATCTTTGCAAGTCTCTTCGAATTATCAGTTTGGTATGGCCTACTAGATTGATCTTTCTTGCAATGGGAGAAGTGCTTAGCTTTGGGTTCAATCTTGCGGTGCTCGATCCCAGTGACAGAAAGGGAAACGACATGTATTGTATTGTTGCCGTCGAGGATAAAAAGATGGGGTTTATATCATATTGCTTGAGTTTATCCCTCTACATCATGTCATCTTACCTAATGCGTTACTCTGTTCTTGCGAACTTAATACTCTAGATGCATGCTGGATAGCGGTCGATGTGTGGAGTAAAAGTAGTAGATGCAGGCAAGAGTCGGTCTACTTGTCACGGACGTGATGCCTATATACATGATCATGCCTAGATATTCTCATAATTATTCGCTTTTCTATCAATTGCTCGACAGTAATTTGTTCACCGACCGTAATACTTATGCTATCTTGAGAGAAGCCACTAGTGAAACCTATGGCCCCCGGGTCTATTCTCCATCATATTAATCTTCCATTAACAAGCTATTTCTATTACCTTTTATTTTGCAATCTTTACTTTTAATATTTTTCATAAAAATACCAAAAATATTATTTTATCATCTCTATCAGATCTCACTCTCGTAAGTGACCGTGAAGGGATTGACAACCCCTTTATCGCGTTGGTTGTGAGGTTCTTATTTGTTTGTGTAGGTACGAGGGACTTGCGTGTGGCCTCCTACTAGATTGATACATTGGTTCTCAAAAACTAAGGGAAATACTTACGCTACTTTGCTGCATCACCCTTTCCTCTTCAAGGGAAAACCAACGCAGTGCTCAAGAGGTAGCAGGTCCCCACCGCCGCCACCGCAAGGCCTTCATTGTCTATATATGTCGGTTTGCCCGTGCAGCTTACCCACCGATCTCCATAACTAGGCCGCCCTGAGTTTCTTAGATGATGCCTGCCAAACGCCCCCTTTCCCACAGATCCCCGTCCCCATCCCCCACACCAGAGCGACGCAGCATAAGCCCGGCTACGCTTCCTGTGGAGCTCGAGGAGCGACTGGCCCAAAATAGGTGTATAGCGGTCTCTTCGCCCGACATCGCTGAGGAAGCTGATGACCATTTCTGGCGGCAGGCACTCAAGCAGTGGGCTAGAGTATGCGGGCATGTCTCGGCCGCCAGCTACGACATCGAGGTCATCGACAGCGATGGCCTAAGGCGGGCTGTGTCATAGGTTAAGTTGCCCACCCCCGACCCCTCGGGTTCAACCGCCGTCGATCTCATCCATGTCCCCTCCGCTGATCTCCTCTGGCTCGATGCCAACAATTTGCCATTCTATATCGCCATCGAGCCCCTTTTGTCATTTCTGAAGGACACCTTGCGACACTGACTTGGGATCCACAGCTTCCGAGTCAGACCTCATCGACGGCCACCACAAGGAGGGCACCACTACAAAAAATAGACACATCCCTGACATTTTGGGCTGAACAAAAAAAAATTATGTCATACGTATGACACTTCTACGACGATAATTGTGACAAAACCCGGTATCATCATAGATGTGGTGGGCTCCTACTTCTATGACAAAAAATCATGACGGAAAATGGGCTTTTCATCCTAGGCGGGCCGGAGACGCAACTGCATGACATTCTTTAGGCCGTCCATGATGGAAAAACCGTGTTAGAAGCGAGGGCGAGGAAAATATCGGGGAGTTACTGGTTATGGTGGGTGGTCGGGGCCGAGCGATGCGCATTTCTCTCGTGCGTACGAGCGTGTGTGCGAGGCGTTGGGCTCTAACTGAACCCAAGCGAGGCGTTGGGCTCTAACTGAACCCGAACAATTGCACTGCAGGCTACGCGTTACTGAACCCGAGCGATCGATCGATGGCTGTTAACTGAACCCGATCGAGCGATTCGTTCGCTACTGCTGCTAACTGAAGCCGATCGATGCTTCCTTTGGATGAACAGTGAGCGTTGTTGGGGGGTTTGGATGAACAGTTCCCGGTGGGGGTTGGATGAAAAGGAACCCATGGTAGTAGAGGATGTTGCAGCTAGATGAACAGTAGCCCGATCGATCGAGCCGGTGGATGAACATGACTGAGGGAGTCCTGGATTAGGGGGTGTCCGGATAGCCGGACTATAACCTTTGGTCGGACTCTTGGACTATGAAGATACAAGATTGAAGACTTCGTCCCGTGTCCGGATGGGACTTTCCTTGGCGTGGAAGGCAAGCTTGGCAATACGGATATGTAGATCTCCTCCCATTGTAACCGACTCTGTGTAACCCTAGCCCTCTCCGGTGTCTATATAAACCGGAGGGTTTTAGTCCATAGGACGAACAACAATCATACCATAGGCTAGCTTCTAGGGTTTAGCCTCTTTGATATCGTGGTAGATCTACTCTTGTACTACCCATATCATCAATATTAATCAAGCAGGAGTAGGGTTTTACCTCCATCGAGAGGGCCCGAACCTGGGTAAAAACATTGTGTCCCTTGTCTCCTGTTACCATCCGCCTAGACGCACAGTTCGGGACCCCCTACCCGAGATCCACCGGTTTTGACACCGACATTGGTGCTTTCATTGAGAGTTCCTCTGTGTCGTCACCTTTAGGCCCAATGGCTCCTCCGATCATCAACAACGATGCGGTCCAGGGTGAGACCTTTCTCCCCGGACAGATCTTCGTGTTCGGCGACTTTGCACTATGGGCTAATTCGCTTGGCCATCTGGAGCAGATTGAAAGCTACGCCCCTGGCCATCAGGTCAGATTTGGACATTTGAACTACACGGCCGACATCCGCGGAGACTTTATCTTCGACGGATTCGAGCCACAGCCGGGCGCTGCACTGTCACGATGGGTATGACCTAGCTCTACCGCCAAACAGTACCCTAGAGGCCGCGCCCGCATCAGCTCCGACCCTTAGCTCGGAGCCAACTGCGCCGATCGAGGACGGGTGGCTAGACACCGCCTCGGTTGCTGCAGTCTCAACGGCGATCAAGCCGAACACCAGCCTCATCCTCTGTGAAGCCCGTGATTCCAAGGTGCCGGACTCTTTTCCGGACCCCGAACCTTCCGCGCCCCTACCAATCGAATCCGATTGGGTGCCGATCATGGAATTCATCGCTGCGGATATCTTTCAGCACTCGCCCTTAGGCGACATTCTGAATTCACTAAGGTCTCTCTCTTTGTCAAGAGAGCCCTGGCCGGACTATGGCCAACATGATTGGGATGCGGGCGACGAAGAAATTCGACACCCACCCACCACCCACTTTGTAGCAACTGTCGATGATTTAACCGACATGCTCGACTTCGACTCCGAAGACATCGACGGTATGGACGACGATGTAGGAGATGAACATGAACTAGCGCCTATAGGGCACTGGAAAGCCACCTCATCATATGACATATATATGGTGGATACACCCAAAGAAGGCAATGGCGATGGAACAACGGGGGATGACCCCTCCAAGAAGCAACACAAGCGCCGGCGTCAGCAGCGCCGCTCTAAGTCCCGCCAAAGCAAAAACGGTGATGCCGGCATGGGAGATAATAACACCCCGGACAGTGCCGAAGACAATTCCCTCCAGCAAGATTCATCGCAGGAGGATGGAGAAGCCAGCCCCCCTGAGAGAGCGGCAGACAGAGAAGAAGAGGATGATAATTACATGCCTCCCTCCGAAGACGAGGCAAGCCTCGCCGACGACGAATTTGTCGTGCCTGAGGATCCCGTCGAACAAGAGCACTTTAAGCGCAGGCTTATGGACACGGTGAGTAGCCTTAAGAAAAAGCAGCAACAACTTAGAGCTGATCAAGACTTGCTAGCCGACAGATGGACGGAAGTCCTTGCGGCCGAGGAATACGAACTCGAACGCCCCTCCAAGAGCTACCCAAAGCATAGGTTGCTACCCCATTTAGAGGAGGAAGCATTTAAACCTACATCACCAGCGCATGATGCGGCTGACCGGCCACCTCACGGCCGCGACAGAGAGTCCTCCCGGCCCTCCACTCAAGCCGCACCCCGGCGTCGCTCAAAAAATACCAAGGCACGGGGAAATGCGCTAGACCTGCGAGATATGTTGGAAGACAGGGCAAGGCGAACAAGATCGATCTACGGACCATGCAGGCGCCCCATGACACGAGACGATAACCGTCACGCCGGATACAGTAAGTCTAGTCGGGCCGAACACAGCAGACAAAGCTCATTTGAGCTACGTCGTGATATAGCCCAGTACAGAGGTGTCGCACACCCCCTATGCTTCACAGATGAAGTAATGGATCATCAAATCCCAGAGGGTTTCAAACCCGTAAACATTGAATCATACGATGGCACAACAGGTCCTGCGGTATGGATCGAGGACTATCTCCTTCATATCCACATGGTATGTGGCGATGATCTACACGCCATCAAATACCTCCCACTCAAGCTTAAAGGACCAGCTCGGCATTGGCTTAACAGCCTGCCAGCAGAATCAATTGGTTGTTGGGAGGACCTGGAAGCCACATTCCTCGACATTTTCCAGGGCACTTATGTGCGACCACCAGACGCCGATGACCTGAGCCACATAATTCAGCAGCCAGAAGAATCTGCCAGACAATTCTGGACACGGTTCCTAACCAAGAAAAATCAAATCGTCGACTGTCCGGACACAGAGGCCCTAGAAGCCTTCAAGCATAACATCCGTCACGAGTGGCTTGCCCGGCACCTTGGACAGGAAAAGCCGAAATCTATGGCAGCCCTCACGACACTCATGACCCGCTTTTGCGCAGGAGAAGACAGCTGGCTGGCTCATAGCAATAACATGCCCAAGAGCCCTGGTAATTCGGATACCAATGACAGCAATGGCAGGTTGCGTCGCAACAAGCACAAGCGCCGCATTAACAGTGACAACACTGAAGATACGGCAGTTAATGCCGGATTCAGAGGCTCTAAGCCCGGTCAGCGGAAAAATTCATTTAAGAGGAACACTACGGGCCCGTCTAGTTTGGACCGTATACTCGATCGCTCATGCCAGATACACGGCACCCCCGAAAAACCAGCCAATCACACCAACAGGGATTGTTGGGTGTTCAAGCAGGCCGGCAAGTTAAATGCAGAAAACAGAGACAAGGGGCTGCACAACGATGAGGACGAAGAGCCCTGGCCGCCGAACAATAGTGGACAGAAGGGCTCCCCCCCACAAGTGCGGATGGTGAACATGCTATACGCAACCCACATCCCCAAAACGGAGCGGAAGCGTGCACTCAGGGACGTATATGCGTTGGAGCCAGTCGCCCCAAAGTTCAACCCATGGTCCTCCTGCCCGATCACTTTTGATCGAAGGGACCACCCCACTAGCATCCGTCATGACAGATTCGCCGCATTGGTTCTAGACCCAATCATTGACGGATTTCACCTCACTACAGTCCTTATGGACGGCGGCAGCAGCCTGAATCTTCTTTATCAGGATACAGTGCGGAAAATGGGCATAGATCCCTGTAAGTGCATCTAGTGCCACCCCTAGTTGGTTTTGGAGTATTGACGACAAACCTAGTTGAGGGACTAATGTGTTTGTGAGAATTGCAGGATAACACAGGTAGAAGTCCCTCATTGATTTGGTTTTCCTACCAGAGATGACCCCTAAAAATGTATGAAGACATTGAAGTCAAAGGTGGTATATGAAGATATTCACATTGAAGACTATGACAAGAGAAGACATCGCATGAAGCCTATGGAGCTCGAAGACTTAGATCTTTCATAGTTCTTTTTCTTCTTCTTTGTTGAGTCATAGGAACCACCGTACTATTAAGTAGGGTCCAAGAGAACCAGTCAGAATGACTGAAGTGATGCTTAACCAAAACCTATGTCTTCGAGTGAAGACTATGAGAGCGAATCTTGTCCAGAGTCGGACAAGTCAGCTTTGCTTGTAGCCCAAGTAAAGTTGCCGTGTGAGTTTGAAATCTGACCGTTGGAACACGTGTCAGTTCCTTAGTGACCCAGGGTCATTTCGGACAAATCAGGTCGGGTTGCCTAGTGGCTATAAATATCCCACCCCCTACAACCAAAAACGGTTGGCTGCTCAGAGTTAGTGTACGGCTTTTGTCGTTTGAGAGCAACCCACCTCGAAGCCATTTGAGAGAGAATTCCTTGCGAGGATAAAGCCCTAACCACCCAGAGCCAAAGAGAATTAGGCATCACTTAAGTCTTCTTGTCTGTGTGATCTGAAGACTTATTACACTTGAGGACTATGAATCCTCTAGCCGGTTAGGCGTCGCGTTCTGAGCATCCAAGAGACATTGTGGATCGCCGGTGAACAAAGTCTGTGAAGGTTTGGGAGTCTACCTTGAAGACTTACCAGAGTGATTGGGCGAGTTCTGTGTGACCTTAGCTCAAGGGGAATATGGTGAGGACTGGGTGTCCTGAGCTGCGTGTTCAGGACTGGGTGTCCGGGACTGTGTGTCCTCAGGTTTAAATACCTAACCGCCCTAACCAGACGTACAATTGTCACAGCAACTGGAACTGGTCCAACACATCATTGTCTTCAACGAGTCACTGGTTTCATCCTTCCCTTCTCTTTACGTACTGTTACTCCTTGTGAAGTCATTGTATGATTGCACTATCTTTTGTCTTCACTGAGTGACTGCATGTTCTGTTTGGCTTCATAATATCTTCCTACCTGATCCTTACTACCTTGCTACTATTAGTCATTGTGCTTTCACTCTATTGAATACTAGACTATGGCTTGCCTAGTGTAGTCTACCTTCCGCTGCAGGGTAATAGGTTTATTTCTATCGTTTGTCTTCATAACTTCCACGTTTTGAAGACTTTCATAAAAATCGCCTATTCACCCCCCCCCTCTAGTCGATATAACGCACTTGCAATCCCTCAAGGATTAAACCCACAAAAATGACATTTAAAGGCGTCATACCAGGTGTAGAGGTCAACTGTACAGGCTCAGTTACACTTGAAGTGGTCTTCGGATCCCCGGATAATTTCCGAAGCGAGGAGTTAATCTTCGACATAGTCCCGTTCCGCAGTGGCTATCACGCACTGCTCGGACGAACCGCATTTGCAAAGTTCAATGCGGTGCTGCACTAAGCATATCTCAAGCTCAAGATGCCAGGCCCTCGAGGAGTCATTACGGTCAATGGAAACACCGAACGCTCTCTCCGAACGGAGGAGCACATGGCGGCCCTTGCAGCGGAAGTACAAAGCAGCCTCTCAAGGCAATTCTCCAGTCCGGCTTTTAAACGCCCGGACACCGTGAAGTGCGGCCGGAGTAACCTACAACAAGACCGCCTGGCACGTTCCGAGCACGCATAGCAATACGGCCCCAACCCTAGCCCTCGCGAAACTGCGGAATCAGAACTACGCGTACATAACTACGCTATGAAAATACCATGGGCACAGGGGGAGGGGCACGACCACGGCACGCCCAAAAATGTGGCTCAACCTCACTAGGGGCTCCTGATTTTTTCATTATTTCCTACTTTCAGGACTCCATTCTTCGGAAGGCCTGTCCGGCAGTACAACCACCGAACACACGATGCAACAACCAAGGAGGCAGAAAGCTACGTCGAATTCCCAGGTGGTCTCTATAACGAGTAAAATACGTGTCTTACATACCATCTCGCAGCTCGCCCCTGGAGGGGGACATGTCAAATAGTCCCATCTCTTGCTTATCGCACTATTCGTATCGTTCTTCTTTCACAGCAGCCTTCTAAAATAAACAATGCTTAGCTTCAGCTTATTATTGCATTCTCTATTCATTTCTTTTTCAATACATATGTTCAGTTATGACATTCAGCACCCGTACACTTTGGTATGGTCCATAAGCCAGGGGCTCAATCACCCCATAATACGGCGTGAGAAGTCCGAACACTTTCACAAAGTGCGGCCCTCCGAACTTATAGCATTATATGCATCAGCTCTAAATCATGTCTTTGGTCAATAGTTGGGTTTGCCCAGCTCCCATGTTTTGGTACCTTACGTTCTGCTATATCGGCTAAGGTAGCGCTGGGAGAACTACTGCGATTGTGCCCCGATTGAGCTAGGCTAAGCACCTCAGTAGAGAAAGCTAAAACTGACTGTCATGATAGGGCGAGAGCTGGTCGCTGTTCGGGAGGTTTTGAGTCCCTAAAGACTTATGCCGCTTAGAGCGAGGAGTCGGCTTTGTCCGGCCTAGGCGTGTATAGCGCCCCGAACTTGGTCTTCCGAACACTAGGGGCTTCGCCGAAATTTAAAATTATAGAATTCTCTGGCTAAGTGAGAGTGATAATGCATTATAGTCCGACTGCCTTGTTCGTTGTGCTGAGCACCTCCCTCGAAGGACCCAAGAATGGGAAAAAGAGTGCTCAGGTTTATCCCGAACACCCCAGCACTCGTGGCATGGGGGCATAAGCCGACGACTCGCCATCTCTCAGACTCGATAAACGGCCGCATAGAAGGTAATATTTTAAATTAAAACAAGCGTTGCATAGCGCATATGAACAAGCTTTCAGCGCACAGGATAAAACGAACAAGTTCACTCAAATATTACATCTTTGGAACATTCGTCCGCCACAAGGCGGGCGCCCTTCAGGATGCCCTCATAATACATCTCGGGGTGGCGATGCTCCTTGCCCTGCGGTGGCCCGTCCTTCACAAGCTTCTCCGCATCCATCTTGCCCCAGTGCACTTTAGCACGGGCAAGCGCCCTACGGGCACCTTCGATGCACACGGAGCGCTTGACGACTTCAAGCCACGGACAAGCATCCACCAGCCGCCTCACCAGCCTGAAGTAGCTCCCGGGCAGGGCCTCTCCAGGCCACAGCCGAACTATAAGGCCCTTCATGGCCTACTCGGCCACCTTATGGAGCTCGACCAGGTGCTTCAGCTGGTCGCTCAAGGGCACCGAGTGTCCGGCCTCAGCATACTGAGACCAGCACACCTTCTCCGTCAAGCTACCCTCCTCGGCCCGGTAGAAGGCGGTGGCATCTGACATGCTATGGGGCAAATCTGCGAATGTTCCTGGAGAGCTCCGGATTCGGGTAAGTAACAAGTAATTCACTTTCACGTGCTTGCTTTGCATAAAGAATGCCTTACCCGCCGCTATCTTCTTCATCGCCTCAACTTCCTGCAGGGCTTTCTGGGCTTCGGCCTTGGCAGACTTGGCTCTTTCAAGGGCCACCGCGAGCTCGGACTGTAGCGTCTTTGAGTCAAACTCCAAACTCTCATGTTTTTTCATGAGACCCTAGAGCTCTTGCTACACCTCGCCAACCCGCGCCTCATGTTTCTCCCGCTTGGAGCGCTCCGTGGCTGCCTTCTTTTCGGCCTTGGAAAGCGCTTGCTTAAGGGTCGCCACCTCAGTCATGGCCCCTAGGACACCAACAGCGATCCTGTCATTTTTTGCAACTGCATCTTTTTTTTAAATATACTCCACAAGGTATTACTTACCTTATTTTTCCTCGAGCTCCTTTTTAGCGAGGCCGAGCTCTCGCTCGGACCGCTCGAGGCTCTACTTCAGCGCATCCTCCTTCGCAGTCAGTGCGGCAGAGGCCAGCAGCGAAGCCTGCATACGCATATTGACTTAATTATGTTAGACTCCTGCGAATGTTGTTAGATCCTCTATTCGGCTTTTCTTTCCGAACGCCAAACAGAGCATCAGGGTCTACTGTCTATGCGGTAATATTTTCACATATTTTTTACATACCTCAAAGCCTGTTAGCAGGCTGGCATAGGCTTCAGTCAGCCCGCTTTTGGCGGACTGAACCTTCTGGATCACCGCACTCATAATAGTGCGGTGCTCCTCGTCGATGGAGGCACCGTTAAGCACCTCCAGCAAATTATCCGGTGCCTCCGGTTGGACGGAGGTCACCGGCGTCGTAGGCTTGCCCTTCTTACTAGGGGCTGCCTGTCGGACTTCGGAACCATTGAAGGTTCAGGTGCGGTGTCCGGCCCAGGGCCGGACTTGGAGCCCTTGGGGGTTTTCTCCCCTTTGCGCCTGGAGTCCGGGAGGTCGCCTTGCGGAACCTCCAGGACCACCTCCTCCTGGCTTGGAACCTTTTGGGACAACACCTCGGCGTCGTCTGTAGGGCGGGGGGAGGTAGCGGTTGGAAGTGAAAAACTATTCACCTCCGACGAATCCTGGGAGCCGCTCGATGACACGTCGAGCCGGGCTTCGGGCGGACTGCATAATTATATTCGGCGTCAGGAGAAGCTGTGCAATAAAGGAACGCCATGAGTCACTCAGGTATCCAAATACTTACGATTTTGCCAGGGGCTTGGCCCTGAGCGGCCAGTCCTCTTCGCCGTCGTCGGCGTTGGTGGAGTAGTCCGTAGGAAGGGTCCTCCCTTTCTTGGACCCTTTGGCCTCCCCAGTTGGGGCGGCCTTCCTTTTCTTTTCTCCCCCTACTGGGAAGAAACCTCTCTTTGCTCCTCCTCGTCTTCGTGCGAGGAGTGCGCCTCGGAGTCATCGGACGATGAGTCCGACTCCACCGGGCGCCGGGAACTCTTCCGGGTTCCCATGGCCTTCTTCTTGGCCTTCTTCTCCGGCACCACGTAAGGTGCCGGAACCACCAGCTCCGCCAAGCGGGCGTCCGCTAGGTCTTCGGGCAAAGGAGCAGGACAGTTGATCTGTTCGGCCGTCCTCTGCCAGTCCTGTCAAAGGCAGGGGGGCTTAGATCCTGCATAGAGTCAAACTATGAAAGACAAATATCCTGTAAGAGGTAAAAACAACTTGCCGCATTGGCTTGATGCTGCGCACTGAATCCGCGATCCACGGTAGCGGATGCGGGAGCCTCGGCGCCCTTGAATAGCACCTTCCAGGCATCTTCGTACGTTGTGACGAAGAGCCTGCTCAGAGTTCGGTGCTGGGCCGGGTTGAACTCCCACAAGCCAAAATCCCGTTGTTGGAACGGGAGGATCCGGCGAATGAGCATGACCTGGACTACGTTAACAAGTTTGAGCTTCTTGCTCACCAGGTTTTGGACGCATGTTTGGAGTCCGATCAGCTCTCCTTTTTTACCCCATGGCCGGCCCTTATCTTTCCAGGAGGTGAGCCGCGTAGGGATTCCGGATCGGAACTCGGGGGCTGCGACCCATTCAGGGTCACGCGGCTCGATGATGTAGAACCACCCCGATTGCCACCCCTTTATGGTCTCCACGAAGGAGCCCTCGAGCCATAGGACGTTGGGCATCTTGCCCACCATGGCGCTTCTGCACTCCGCCTGGCGGCCTCCCACTACCTTCGTCTTGACATTGAAGGTCTTCAGCCATAGGCCGAAGTGGGGCTGGATGTAGAGGAAGGCCTCGCACACGACGATGAACGCCGAGATGTTGAGGATGAAGTTCGGGGCCAGATCGTGGACGTCCAGGCCATAGTAGAACATGAGTCCCCGGACAAATGGGTGGAGAGGGAAGCCTAGTCCGCTGAGGAAATGGGTGAGGAACACCACCCTCTCATGGGGCCTGGGGGTGGGGAGGACTATAACCTTTGGCCGGACTCTTGGACTATGAAGATACAAGATTGAAGACTTCGTCTCATGTCCGGATGGGACTTTCCTTGGCGTGGAAGGCAAGCTTGGAAATACGGATATGTAGATCTCCTCCCATTGTAACTGACTCTGTGTAACCCTAGCCCTCTCCGGTGTCTATATAAACCGGAGGGTTTTAGTCCATAGGACGAACAACAATCATACCATAGGATAGCTTCTAGGGTTTAGCCTCTTTGATCTCATGGTAGATCTACTCTTGTACTACCCATATTATCAATATTAATCAAGGAGGAGTAGGGTTTTACCTCCATCGAGAGGGCCCGAACCTGGGTAAAAACATTGTGTCCCTTGTCTCCTGTTACCATCCGCCTAGACGCATAGTTCGGGACCCCCTACCCGAGATCCGCCGGTTTTGACACCGACAAGGACCCTATGGAGGGCTGGATGAACAGGACCCCATGGAGGGCTGGTTGAACAGTAGCCGGTGGAGTGTTGGTTGAACAGTAGCCGGTGGAGGGTTGGATGAACAGTAGCCTGTGGAGGGGTGGTTGAACAGGACCCCTGCGGAGAGGGTTGGTTGAACAGTACCCGGTGGAGGAGCGCGCAGTGGATGCTGGATGAACAGGAGCCCGTGGATGAACAGTCACGGGTGGAAGCTAGAGGAGGTCGACAGTGGATGAATAGTAGCTCGTGGAGGCTGGAGGAGGTCGACGATGGAGATGAACAGTATCCCGTGGAGTCCCGTTTTGCGGTACGCCACACCCCTCCCAATGAACAGGACCCCCATTTCGACCGTAGCGCTCCAACACAAGTCTGCTTCCTCCGTTTTGCGATACGCCACACCCCTCCCGGTCAATAGGACCCCGTTTCGACCGTAGGATGTCCAAGAGAAGTCTGTTTCCTCCGTTTTGTGATACGCCAGATCCCTCCCGATGAATAGGATTCTGTTTCGACCGTGGCCGGTCGAACACAAGGTCGTTTCCTCCGTTCTGCGGTACGCCAGGCCTCGTTTCCATCGGTTGTTTCGTCCAAGCTGGTTGGCTCCCGATGAACACGACGACGCATTTCGTTCCGACCCAGCCGGTTGGCTCCCCATGAACACGACGATGACGCATTTTCTCCATTCCGACCCACTCATGTACACGAGCCCTGGCCATACATATGCGCGAGTAGGCGTTCGAGACCCCGCCCGTATGTACGTACGTGGTCGTATTTACTTTCTTGGACCCTGGCCGCTGTACGTACGTGTACATGCTACGTGTGTGCCTCTACTACGACACGTGCCCTTCCTTGCACAGCCACGGTTCAGCGCTGCAGCCTGCAGACAGACCGATCGTATGTGCGTACACGTTCGCGACCAGAATGACAACGCTATGTACGCTTCTACCGGGTGGATCCCGACTGTCAGGCATTTCCTTGCGTGCGAAGAGGTAACTGGTGGGTCCCAATAGTCAGGGGGGAAACATTTTTTTGTGAAATACGGTGGCCCATCCGTTGGGTCCCTGCTGTCAGGTGGAGGAATCATTATTTTACGCGTAATAAGGAGGCACTTCCTTGATGCGGCCGTGGACCCAGCTGTCAGCCTCTCCATGTTCAGTACTCTTCCGGTGGAAGTCGTTCGTTGACCACATTGACCACGCCGCGCCGAGAGCACCAAGGTGATGGACGACGGCGAGGCCTAGGAAGGGGACGACGCAGAGCCGGGGAAGATGCAGTAGTGGATGCCCATGTGGAGAGGAGTACGAGGGTTCACTGGTTCAGTTGTGGTGTGAGGCTGCCATCGCCGCAGGGCCTCGCCAGTGGTGGGAGTAGTAGGGGGCGGTGAGGCCTCCGCAGCAGCACAGCCGGCCACGGGAGGCAGGAGCAGGCGGCATGACCGGCGCTGCTTTGGGCGGCTGGAGCAAGAAGACTGATGACCCACAAGTATAGGGGATCTGCCGTAGTCCTTTCGATAAGTAAGAGTGTCGAACCCAATGAGGAGCAGAAGGAAATGATAAGCGGTTTTCAGCAAGGTGTTCTCTGCAAGTACTGAAATAAGTGGTAACAGATAGTTTTGTGATAGGATAAATTGTAACGAGCAACAAGTAACAAAAGTAAATAAAGTGCAGCAAGGTGGCCCAATCCTTTTGTAGCAAAGGACAAGCCAGAACAAACTCTTATAGTAGGAAAAGCGCTCCCGAGGACACATGAGAATATTGTCAAGCTAGTTTTCATCACGTTCATATGACCCGCGTTCGATACTTTGATAATTTGATATGTGGGTGGACCGGTGCTTGGGTGCTGTTCTTACTTGAACAAGCATCCCACTTATGATTAAACTCTATTGCAAGCATCCGCAACTACAACAAAAGTATTAAGGTAAACCTAACAATAGCATGAAACGTACGGATCCAAATCAGCCCCTTACGAAGCAACGCATAAACTAGGGTTTAAGCTTCTGTCACTCTAGCAACCCATCATCCACTTATTACTTCCCAATGCCTTCCTCTAGGCCCAAATAATGGTGAAGTGTTATGTAGTCGACGTTCACATAACACCACTAGAGGCTAGACAACATACATCTTATCAAAATATCAAACGAATACCAAATTCACATGACTACTCATAGCAAGACTTCTCCCTTGTCCTCAGGAACGAACGTAATTACTCACAAAGCATATTCATGTTCATAATCAGAGGGGTAATAATATGCATATAGGATCTGAACATATGATCTTCCACCAAATAAACCAACTAGCATCAACTACAAGGAGTGATCAACACTACTAGCAACCTACTAGCACCAATCCTGGACTTTGAGACAAGAATTGGATACAAGAGATGAACTAGGGTTTGGAGATGAGATGGTGCTGGGGAAGATGTTGATGGAGATTGCCCTCTCCCAATGAGAGGAGCGTTGGTGATGACGATGGTGTTGATTTCCCCCTCCCGGAGGGAAGTTTCCCCAGCAGAACAGCTCTGCCGGAGCTCTAGATTGGATCCGCCAAGGTTCCGCCTCGTGGCGGCGAAGTCTCGTCCCAAAAAGTTCCTTACTATTTTTTTCTCATCGAAAGACTTCATATAGGAGAAGATGGACGTCGGAGAGCCACCAGGGGGGCCACGAGGTAGGGGACGCGCCCTAGGAAGGGGGCGCCCCCCACCCTCGTGAGCAGGGTGTGGGCCCCCTGGCCTTCATCTTTGGCGAGGATTTTTCTTTATTTATTTTAAGATGTTCCGTGGAGTTTCAGGACTTTTGGAGTTGCGTAGAATAGGTCTCTAATATTTGCTCCTTTTCCAGCCCAGAATTCTAGCTGCCGGCATTCTCCCTCCTTATGTAAACCTTGTAAAATAAGAGAGAATAGCCATAAGTATTGTGACATAAAGTGAAATAACAGCCCATAATGCAATAAATATTGATATAAAAGCATGATGCAAAATGGACGTATCAACTCCCCCAAGCTTAGACCTCGCTTGTCCTCAAGCGAAAAGCCGATAACAGTAAATATGTCCTCATGTTTAGAGGTAGAGGCGTCGATAAAAATAAAATACGGACATGAAGGCATCATGATTATTCTCATACAACAACATATATAGATTTTATCATATGATTACTTATGTTCAAGTGATGATCTATTCACAATGCAAAAGTATAAATCATAAACCTTATTGGGCTCCAACAAACTATAATCTCAGCCATTGAAGCAATTGCAATTTATCATAACATCGGAAATAGTCTATGTTAGAGCTTAAAAGCAAGTCCACATACACAACTATCATTTAGTCCTCCATAATTGCTAACACTCACGCGATACTTGTGGTTACGGAGTTTTAGTCGAACACAGAGAAAGATAGGGGCTTATAGTATTGCCCCACAACGTTTTACCTCAAGGGTAATGTCAACAATAATGGTTCATGCTCCCCTACATCCAATTATATATATATATATATATATATATATATATATATATATATATATATATATATATATATCATGTTCTTTCCAACATGCTGAGCTTGCCGAAGGATAAAATGAAAAAGAAAAGGTGAAGATCACCATGACTCTTGCATAAGGTAGAAGATGATAATAAAGGATAGGCCCTTCGCAGAGGGAAGTAGAGGTTGCCATGCGCTTTTATGGTTGGATATATAAAATCTTAATGCGAAAGAACGTCACTTTATATTGCCCCTTGTGATGTGAACCTTTATTATGCAGCCTGTCGCTTTTATTACTTCCACATCACAAGATCGTATAAAGCTTATTTATCCCATACCAATCAATCATACATATTTAGAGCAATTTTTATTGCTTTGCACCGATGACAACTTACTTGAAGGATCTTACTCAATCCATAGGTAGATATGGTGGACTCTCATGGCAAAACTGGTTTAGGGATTTTGGAAGCACAAGTAGTATTTCTACTTAGTGCTGAGAATTTGGCTAGCATGAGGGGGAAAGGCAAGCTCAACAAGTTAGAGGATCCATGACAACATACTTTATCTCAGATATAAGAAATACATAACTCATTACGTTGTCTTCCTTGTCCAACATCAACTCTTTAGCATGTCATATTTTAATGAGTGCTCCCAATCATAAAAGATGTCAATGATAATATATCTATATGTGAAAACCTCTCTTTCCTTATTACTTCCTATTAATTGCAACAATGACCAAAGCTATGTTTGCCAACTCCCAACAACTTTTAATCATCATACTCTTTCTATGTGAAGTCATAACTCTTAATAAGATCAATATGAACTCTTTGCTTCTTTTTATTCTTTTTCTCTTTTCTTTTATTCATCCAAGATCATGGCAAAATAATCAAGCCCTTGACTCAACACTAATCTTTATTATATATAGCTCACAGACTCGATTACAAAGAAAGCTCATAAAGCAAAACTCAAAACTAGATCATGCCATAAACTTTATTCTACTAGATCAAGATACTACTAATAGGATCGAACTAAGAAAAACGGTAAAGATAGGAGTTGTGATTGTGATATGATACCGGGGCACCTCCCCCAAGCTTGGCAATTGCCAAGGGGAGTGCCCATACCCATGTGATTATATATCCTTGGTTGGTGAAGAAGGTGGAGGTGTTGTTGATGATGCGGGCTTGTCATCCATCTTCCAAGGCATAGGTTCACCATCATAGAAGGATGACCGAGTCTCCGGAATCCTCGAATCTGCAGCTAAACTCATTCTTTTGAATCTATATTCATACTCATAGTTTTGATTTTGTAGGTCATAGATTTGGGCTTGGAGGTGCTCGATCTTCTCATATAGCTTGAAGATGGCCTCCTCGGTGTTCTTGGCATCCGGCTTGTAGTTGTTAGTGAACTCCGCGAGCATCGTGTGGCTAGCGTTAATTCCATGCTCCACCATCCCCTGGCACTTGAAAATTTGTTGCTCCATTGCTTCGAGCCTCGTCTCCACACTTTCGGTTCCCTTTGGTCCCTCAACATCGCGAATGTGCAACAACCCATCACACATCTCATTGGTTTGAGGGAAGGCCCCGCCGCCGCCGCCACGACGCGGGCTTCGCCCGGTAGTGGCCTCCGGCGGCGGTGAGGGGATTAGCTCGAGAAGGGGGGCCCGGCGGCGGCGCGGTTGGGGGCTGCCGCCCGTGTCGCCTACCCTAGGCAACGCGGGGGCCTATATACAATCTCAAGAGGATGTGTGTGCTGACATAGAACAGTTTCGACAAAACAATGAACTGGCAATATGGCAAGCAGTTTCATCCACGTGGTACCTTGCATTCTGGGCTCCAGGTGAAAACCCTTGACCGTTACTTCGGTCATGATGGTAGCGTCATGACACGTCACCACCCTCCGAAGGGCATGGTTGTGGACCCAAGAGATCTTTTGGCGCGTCGTGTCCTCCTCGGCTCTGGCATGGGCGGTCACACTTGTCTCCTTATCTTTTACACGGTCTCGTGTTCCATGTCTGTCCATATGCAGGTATGCGCTTCATGATCCGGAGCGGGTGGGAAGGGGGGCCTCTTCGAAAGTAGACTAGGATGAGTGGCGAAGCAAGGTCTCGTGATTTCCCTTGGTGACGAGTTGGCTTTGGTGGTCGATAGTCTAGGTTTCTTTGTGATAGGGTGCGGAGTCTCATGTTTGTGAATTCGAGCAGATATTCCCGAACTCACAAACCCACCCGGCTGGCCCATCCCGCAGCCCAACCCCGACCTTCCGCATGGCATCTGTGTGACCTTCTCAGCGCCTCCACCTGCCACCGCCGTGGATCCCCAGCGCCTCCGTCCCGCCGCCATAGACCCCCAGCGCCTCATCCAGCCACCGACATGGCTCCCCAACGCCTCCACATGTGGCTGCCCAGCACTTCCACCGCTGCCGCCACCTGCCACATGTGGCACCGGAGTCTCGGCGTCCATTGCTCCGTCCCCTCCGCTGCCTAGCCGCCCCGCCGTGGCCCGTTGTTGTCCTGCCACCAGCCACATCTCCACCACTGCCTCCGGCTTCCTGGGCACCGCCGTTCCTCTTGCTGCTTGTGCACGCTCACGCTGGCCAGCTCTTACCACATCCTCCTCCTTCCCTTAGTCCTCCCTCCCCCCCTGCGGTTGCTTGTCTTATTTGATGTCTGTGCGGCTATAAGTAATTTCGACCCTCTTTACTGCTCAAAAAATGGTGCCACCATGATCCTGTGTACCACTTTGTCGCTTGCTACCCGCGTGAACATATTGATGAAGGTCACCACGCAAATGGAGAATTTCACATGAGGTACATGGAGCGGGGTGGTCGCCGTTCATGAGGAAGATGGTTGGTGTTCATGAGGATATGTTGCTCCCTCTGTTGAATTTGTCCTTGAGATGATCTCCATCGCCGATCAAATTTTCACTCGTTTCTTTATTGCATCTAGTGCCTCGTGCAAGCTGAAAAAACTGATTTCTACAGCTAGATCTCCCTTATTATTTTGTATTCTTCTTTTCTGAAAAGTATTTTCTCGTAAATCTGAATCCATGATGTAGCTTTTCTACTCTCTGAAATTGGAGTAATTCTACATGCTCTGTCAGTCATCCAACAAAGTACAGAAAAATATGCCCCTAACTTATTTGTGTTTATGCCTCAAGAGAAACATTGTTTTTCTAGAACTAGTACATAAACAAGTTAGGGGTATATTTTTTTGTCCTTTGCTGGATGAACGACAGAGCATGTAGAATTACTCCACTTTCAAAGAGTAGAAAAGCTACATCATGGATCTAGATTTACGAGCAAATACTTTTCAGAAAATAAGAAGAATAGAAAATAATAAGGGAGTAGCAAGTTCACACTATAAAGCAATTTTACTTAAAATGCAAGTCCCTCTCTTTGGTGAACGCTTTACAAGCAAGCCCTTTGGACCTACTGCACTGTGAAAGTTCACCCAGTAACTGAGAAGAAGACCTATGAGCTGTCTCCATATCTGGACATTCTTCATCGCATCTTCCATGAGACTCTCTTCCCTCGGATTGGGAATCTGGATATGGTCCACTCTTACCTCGTGGACATGCTCCTTTTCTGTCAGCATGAGAAGGAAGCAAGCACTCAAGAGAGCCTGGATATTTCTCATGTCATGTGGTCTGAACTTCTCTCTGCCGTGTCTGAGCGCAAGTGCCCTATATATGGTCCATTCATCATGAAGCTCATTGAGAGGGCCTGGGCACAGACTTATCCCAGAGTGTTGCTAGAAACTGGAGACTTGGTTTCTCATGAGATCAAGCGTCTGAGGAAGAAGGACAATTTGGCCACCCCAGTGCCTCACACAGGGGGTCCGTCTGCTGCTGCTGCCATGGGGGATCCGTCTGCTGCTGCTGCTGCTGCCATGGGGACCGAGGGTGGGGCTGCTACTGATGATCATGAGGAGGACTTTGGGCCCTCTAGTACAGAACCGTCGTGGGCACAAAAGCTTAAACGCAAGATGAAGAAGCTTTTCTGCATGGAGTCTCATGGTCAGTACATGACTCATGTGGCGGAGAAGCATGCCAGGACGCGCCACAAGGAGCTCATGCGTCAGATGGGAGTGACAATTGCCAGTAGGTCTGAGGGTCAGATCACTGAAGAGGAGGAATGGATTCATCAGCATTGCCCTTGGACCGACTCCGACGCCGAGCAGTTTTCGACCCACGATGAAGATGCAGAGATGTGATGTTCGAGATCTTCATCTTCCCATCACCTGGAGTCGTAGCGTCACTCTTTGCCCTTTTTGGTGTCTCGCTGCCAAAGGGGGAGAGAGTGTAGGGATTTGTGTTATTGCCGTGCTTTGAGTCGTCTTGTGGTTTCTTGTGTGTTCTCTCAGCGTCTTTATTTGGTTTGGTTTGGTGCATGTGAGACCTAAATTCTAGACATATGGTGTGAGACATATGCTCCCTATCGCTACCTTATTACTTATGTCTATTCAGTACTGTAGTTTATTATGAGATGCATGCTTGTCCTGTTTTATTCTCTTCTCTCATATATCTTGTGCTTAGTATTGTTGGACTATAAAATATAGGGGGAGTGTTGATCCGAATGTGTGTGTCTTGCTCCGAATGCTCCACTATCTAGGTGCACACATTCTGGGGGAGCCCGTCTATATTTTGTAGTTCAGAGTTTTCTTCTTTTATTTCTTTTCCTTGCGCAAATCCCTAGTTGTCATCAATCCACCAAAAAGGGGGAGATTGTTATGGCATATCTCTCTCAAGGTAGTTTTGGTGATTAATGACAACATGTTTGCAGACTAATCTTGTGCTTTGAATAATTCATAGATTCTCCCCTAGCACGAGACGTTTTCTTCCCCTTGGAGTATATTTCAAGATGGTGTAGCTCTTTCATTTTTTTCTCGGTGGACTAGTTGCGTAGAGGGCACCGTACTATCAAGAGGGGGTCCGCTGGGGTATTGCATGGGTGGAATCAACACGTACACATCAGCTTCTCACCCTCCGAGCTTTTTCATTTCATTGTAGAGATCTCTCCTCTCTTACTTGTCCTGTCTGGGTCCAAGCGGTAGTACCATGCAACCCAGCGGTAGTACCTCTGAGGAGCCACAAGCGGCAGTACCGCTCCACAGCGGTAGTACCGCCCATGGCTCCACAACAGTAGTACCGCTGGGGTGCCTGGCACCTCCGCCTCGTCCTCAGCCTCTTTGGAGAGATTCTCTCTCTCTTCTGTGCCCCAGCGGTAGTACCGCACTACCAGCGGTAGTACGGCCGAAGGGTCACAAGCGGCAGTACCGCTCCACGGCGGTAGTACCGCCCGTGACCCCGCTGTCGTAGTACCGCTGGGCTGTGTGGCTCCTACCGCGCCTTAACTCGAGGGGTCTTTTTCTCGTGTCGGGTTTTGCGGCACTAGTTGCGGTTGTAGAGGCGGTAGTACCGTTCCAGGAGCGGTAGTACCGCCCCTACCACCGCGGTAGTACCGCGTTGGGTCCTATTCCCTACTAGTCTCCTCTGCGCGGCAGTACCGTTGACCTGGCGGTAGTACCGCCCCCTCTCAGCGGTAGTACCGCCCTGTGCGGGGCTGGTTGGTGAGGGGCAACAGTTGGATTGTTGCCCCCACTATAAAAGGGAGTCCCCTTCTTCTCTTTGACCTACCTCTTCCTCCCCCAAGCTCCATTTATTGCTCAAGCTCCATTAAATGCTCCAAGCTCCATTTTCGCCCGATCTATCTCTCTAGCCAATCAAACTTGTTGATTTGCTCGGGAGTGGTTGAGAAGGCCCCGATCTACACTTCCACCAAGGGATTTTCGATTCCCCCACTCATCCCTATAGGATCTTGTTACTCTTGGGTGTTTGAGCACCCTAGACGGTTGAGGTCACCACGGAGCCATAGTCCATTGTGGTGAAGCTTCGTGGTTTTGTTGGGAGCCTTCGATTAAGTTGTGGAGATTGCCCCAACCTTGTTTGTAAAGGTTCGGTCGCCGCCTTCAAGGGCACCAATAGTGGAATCACGGCATCTCGCATTGTGTGAGGGCGTGAGGAGAATACGGTGGCCCTAGTGGCTTCTTGGGGAGCATCGTGCCTCCACACCGCTCCAACGGAGACGTACTTCCCTTTAAAGGGAAGGAACTTCGGTAACACATCCTCATCTTCACCGGATCCACTCTTGGTTATCTTTTACCTTTACTTGTGCAAACTCTTTAGTGTTACTTATCTTGCTTGCTTGTTTGCTTGTTGGTATTGCATCATATAGGTTGCTCACCTAGTTGCACATCTTGACAACCTACTTTGATGCAAAGTTTAATTTGATAAAGAAAAGTTAAAAATTGGTAGTTGCCTATTCACCCCCCCCCCCTCTTGTGAACCATATCGATCCTTTCAACTGGGACACGAGGGACGTTCTTCTTAGTGGTCGAGCTCGTGATGGCTTATACGCGCTTGATGTGCCACGAGCCTCTCAAGTTTTCAGTGGTGTTCGGGTGTCATCGTCGCAGTGGCATTCTTGCCTTGGCCACCCTGCCACTCCCATTGTGCGCCATGTGCTTCATCGTCATCGTCTTCCTGTTGAGTCGGGTAATAAGGAGTTTCTAGTGTGTGATGCCTGTCAACAAGGCAAAAGTCGTCAGTTGCCTTTTTCTATATCGAGTCGTGTTGTCACGGCTCCTCTTGAACTTGTGTTTTCTGATGTATGGGGCTATGCCCAAACTTCTATCAGTGGTCACAACTATTATGTCAGTTTCATCGATGCTTTCAGTTGCTTTACTTAGATTTATCTTATTAAGCGCAAATCTGATGTGTTTCATGTCTTTATGCAATTTCAAGCACATGTTGAGCGACTGCTTAAGCACAAAATCATCCATGTCCAGTCAGACTAGGGTGGTGAGTATCGTAATCTTAACACCTTCTTTCAGAAGCTTGGCATCTCACACCATGTGTCTTGTCCTCATACACATCAGCAGAACGGTGCTGCTGAGCGCAAGCACCGTCACATAGTTGAAACTGGTCTAACACTTCTTGCGCATGCCTCTGTCCCGTTTCGGTTCTGGAGCGATGCCTTTGTTACTGCCTGTTTTTTGATTAACAGGATTCCCACACGACTTCTTCACATGAAGTCTCCGCTGGAAGTGTTGCTCAATGAAACTCCTGATTACTCCCTACTCAAAGTGTTCGGTTGTGCGTGTTGGCCACATCTTTGTCCGTATAATAAGCATAAACTTGAGTATCGGTCCAAACAATGTGTGTTTCTTGGATACAGTCCTCTCCACAAAGGTTATAAGTGTCTTCTCATTCCGATGAATCGTGTTTACATTTCTCGCGATGTTGTGTTTGACGAGACTGTCTTCCCGTTTTCCACACTCACGTCACGCACCGCTACTCCCGTCACCGAGTTGCACTCTTTTCCAGTTTTTCCTGATCAATTTGTGGATGCTGCATATTCTCCTTTGTTGTTGCCTAACCATGGTGGAGGAACTGGACGAGGCGCTCGACTTGAGCTGCTTGATGATGATGTGGACACTACTATGCCGGCTGCTGCTCTGTTGACTGCCCCCGCAGCTACGCCCACTGTCCCCGACGTCGATCATGCGTGCATGTCCCATGCACGTGGAACCAACGGGGCGCCCGAGTCGCCTGGGCTGGCGGCCTCGCACATGCCTGGGGCGGCCTCTCCATCGCCTGGGCTGGCGGCCTCGCGCTTGTCTCGGGCGGCCTCTCCGTCCCCTGGGCTGGCGGCCCCGCTATCGCCTGGGTTGGCTGAGCCCGCGGCGCTGATGGACAGGGCACCTGATTCCCCTAGGCCGGCGGACTCGCCATCGGTGTCCCTTGGACCGGCGGACTCATCAACCACTACATCGTCGTCGCCTGGCTTGTCGACGCCACCCAGCCTGTCTTCGCCGACCCTGACCGTGCCCTCTGTCGTGGCAGCTCCATCGCCACCGCCACCTGTCGTCCTGCGTCCCCATACTCGCAGCAAGAGTGGCATCTTTCAGCCGAAGAAGCGCACCGATGGGACCGTCGCGTGGCTTGCGGCTTGTGTGGCGCATGCTGAGGCTGATCCTACAACTGAACCACGACATTTTCGAGCAGCACATGGCATTCCGCATTGGCGTGCTGCGGTGGAGCAGGAGATATGTGCTCTTCGAAAAAACAACACTTGGCGTCTCATTCCACCTCCATATGGTGTCAATATCATTGACTCTAAATGGGTATTCAAGGTGAAGAAGCATGCTGATGGCTCCATTGAGAGGTACAAGGCGCGCCTGGTTGCCAAGGGATTCAAGAAACAGTATGGCATTGATTATGAAGACACGTTCAGTCCTGTTATTAAACCAACTACTATTCGTGTTCTCCTCTCCTTGGTTGTTACTCGTGGATGGTCACTTCGACAGCTTGATGTTCAGAATTCCTTCCTTCACGGAGTTCTGGAAGAAGAGGTTTACATGCGTCATCCGCCAGGTTTTGTTGATCCTGCCCAGCCACATCATTTGTGTCGCCTTGTCAAGGCTCTCTATGGTCTGAAGCAGGCCCCGCGTGCCTGGCATGCCCATCTTGGTGCTGCTCTTCATGCACATGGGTTCGTTCCTTCTACAACGGACACATCTTTGTTTATTCTTCAGCGACCTGAGGTGACTATGTACGTTCTGGTCTATGTTGATGACATTATTGTTATCAGTTCGTCTGCCACTGCTACAGATCGGCTTGTGTCCTCTCTTGGCGCTGAGTTTGCTGTTAAGGATCTTGGGAGACTGCATTATTTTCTGGGCCTGGAGGTTCTTCATTCTAATAGTGGCTTGACTCTTACTCAGAAGAAGTACTCTCAGGATCTCCTGCGTCGTGCAGGTATGTTGTAGTGCAAGACTGCTGTGACTCCCATGTCTGCCATAGACAAACTGACAGCTCTTGCTGGTGACTTGCTCTCTCCTGAGGATGCCACTGAGTATCGCAGCGTTGTGGGTGGACTGCAGTACTTGCTCATTACTAGGCCAGACATATCATTTGTCGTTAACCGTGTGTGCCGGTACCTTCATGCACCTCGTGATTCTCACTGGTCAGCTGTTAAGCGTATCTTGCGCTATATTCGTCACCCGGTTCCTATGGACTCCATCTTCAGCCTGCACGTTCTGGACTGATCTCAGCATTTTCTGATGCCGATTGGGCTGGTAGTCCAGATGATCGGCGATCCACGGGGGGACATGCTGTGTTCTTTGGACCTAACTTGATCGCCTGGCAAGCCCGCAAGCAGGCTACGGTGTCTCAGAGTAGTACCGCAGCTGAGTACAAAGCCGTTGCTAATGCCACAACTGAGATCATTTGGGTACAGTCATTGCTTCGAGAGCTGAAGGTCTCCCCAACTCAGTCACCTGTTCTTTGGTGTGATAACATCGGTGCTACGTATCTGTCAACCAATCCAGTATTTCATGCCCGAACGAAGCACATCGAAGTTGACTATCATTTTGTGAGGGAACGTGTTGCTCAAAAGCTCCTTTAGATTAAATTTGTTTCTTCTAAGGATCAACTTGCTGATATTTTCACTAAACCCCTGCCCTTGCCTTCTTTTGAAGGATGTCGTCGCAATCTTAACCTCCTGAGTGTTTCAGGACATAGTTAAGATTGAGGGAGGGTGTTAGACTAAGTATATATTAGATATACGTGTTGTAACATAACCTGTACTTGTACGGTTCCCTCTTATAAATATATGACAGCCGTACCCACCAAGGGTATCGAGCATTGTTCCAAACCCTAACTTGTGTAACATAACTTGATATCTCACATGCATGACTGCTATAGACACTATGCATGATGAGCCTAGTTGTGGAGGACATCATCGTGGCTGAGAACCGCGGCTTGCTTGGGAAGTCGTACATGGTCATCTCCATCGGCTGCAGGATGTCTTCGAACCCTAAAGGAAAGTACAGTGCCCAGGACCCCGCCAAGTGGGGCATTCTAAATTGGATCCTCAAGGGCTAACCATACTAGACATGTTCAATGCAGCTAGTTGGGACATGGTCGACATCCACCTCTCCGTCCTCTCGGCCACCCTTGGCTCCTTCCACCAATACCTGTGCATCCAGGTACCTACCGAAAAAACAAAAACGTAACAATGAGTGTCCTATTGTGGTAAATTATATGGAGAATACACAGCCATATTATTTGCTATGGTAATTAATGAATGATTGTTGTACATGGAAGTGCAGGATGATCAATTAAGCGGAGCTGGAGCTCGATCGACGACTGCTCCAAAGCTAACTTGGATAAGCTGGTGGACATTGTGAATGAGCTTCTCGGGAAGAAGGTGTCCCGGATGGACCTGGAGTCCGGTCGGAATGTGAGGTCCCTAACAGGGGCACCAATGTGGAGCAGCTAACTGAGTTCGCTCAGCAGCTCTCCGACGAGTGGCGCCGCCGGCGTACCAATGTCAGTGTTCGGATGACAAACTAGCAACTACGTGTACCATGTTCAATTTTTTGTTTGTTTAATCTCGTGCATGCATGTTTTCTAGTATGTTTAGGCTGGTCATATGGTAAATCATACGGTGGTGCTATAAAATAGTACGGTCAATGAAGAATAAAAGTGTTATCTAGTTTATATATGAGTGCATGGAGCTGGTATATCACCACTCACTAGTACAGATCAGGTCATTGCGCATGGTTGAAAATCGTGCATCACACAAGGTTTTACAAACCATCACTTATGTTTTCAGTCTAAATAATTGTGGCAAAGAAATTGAACAAAAGTCTTCTTGTCCGACCTTATATGATGAAACCCCTCCTCCTATAAGGTTTCTCCGAATAAATCGTGTGCGTGACATAGCACACAGTCACTAATTTCCAACTATGTGTGATTCTTTGACATCACACATGCTCGAAACAGCTTGCTATTCTAACTGTGTGTGATGTCATCAAGGCACCAATTTCTCGCAAGGTGGGGGTGGGGGAGGGTTAAAATGACTAATAGGTGCTAGCGTGTAGATTTGTTTTCAAAGTCACCTACGGATAAGAATTGTGATTTTGTATTACATAAACCACATAGAGTAATCCTTCGTCAATGCATTGTCTTAGTGAGCAAAGCCTATCATCCCAACAAATGTGTCATCTTAATGAGCAAAGCCGTGATCATCCCGACCAATGTCTTGCAGAGACATAGTCTTGCGCTTTGCCCACAAGAAACTTTGATGATCCAATTATTTAGCATAGTCGTGCCCTTTGCCCGCAAGAAACCTTCATCATCATACTCTCAAAAAAAAGACAACGTGTAGAGATGATGTTTGACTTAGGTGAAGAAAGACACCTGCTCTCCTACTCCACATCGACTTTCATATTCCAGATGTACAAGTCTTGCTGAGGAACTAATACTTTCATATTCAGAATGCGTGCATCCATGTAGAAATGATGCAACTTAGTAGTTGCCCCGTTACTTTGCATGTACGTAGTAGTACTATGTATCTGCACAAAGCGTGTCATGAGCTATTGTAAAACAGTAAAATGAAGCTACCTATGCCCTCTCTCAGCGTTTTGGCACAATTAACCGTCTGATTACGCTCACCGACGGACCAGATCAATTCATAGAGCTGCTGCTCCGCCGATTGACGACTTCACGTGAATCGGGCTAATAGGCACTATGGGCCGCCCCCGAAGGGCCCGATATTTATTTACTAGGCTGGGCCTGCGTTGGACCAGCTTCTCAAAAAACCTACGCACATGCTTGTCTCAAAAAGAAAAACCTACGCACAGGCGGCGACGGATGGCGACGGAGCTCGACTTTCTCTCCCACAATGGCGGCTGCTAGCGTGCATCTCCTTTGGACCGTGAGAAAATTCCTTATTTGACACTACTTTAAAATGTGTTCCCCTATTTGACACGGGAAAACTTTTTCTTCCCTATTTAACACGGTGTCTAAATTTTATGCCTTTCATGACACTTTTGTCTATTTTTTCATCTAACATTGTTAAATTGCATGTAAAAGGACACTTTTGCCCCTCGTATAATATGAACCGGTCATCTGGAATACGTCGATGAGCTGTCGACTACAGTACATGCCCCTGTGGTCGAGCTCCTCGGCCGCACGTCCTGGCAAGAGGCAACCTGGGCAAGGCGTCACGCACGTCTTTGCCAGACAGCAAGACACGCCTGACCAAAATGGACTTAAGCGGATTCCACTCCATACAAAAGGACCAGCTCGTGGACTCGGTCAACACGCGCATGCAGGGTGCAAGTGCAATGGCGCCGCGCTCCGCATGCCTCCGCCTACTCGACGGCCTTTCTATTTAGATTCGGTAGCGAGCTGCCCCACTCGTTGTACCGGTATGTATATGTCACTTCACAGATGTGATTAATACAAGCAAAGTTACACCATGCAACTCAGAGCACTTGTAGATGCACTACACCAGAGCTAGCATAAGCGGTTGATTGGTTTTTCTTGAAAGTTGGCTGACACAACTACCAAACCGAGCCGGTTGGATACATACATACATACAATATTAACATTTATCAATTTTTTATCACATATCATATGAGGGGCAAAAACGTCTTTTCAGATGTCATTTAACACAGTTAAGGCTTAAAATGGACAAAAGTGTCATAAAGGGCATAAAATTTAGACGCATTGTTAGATAGGAAAGAAATTGTTTTACAGTGTTAAATAGGGCAAAAAGTTTTGAGACAGTGTTAAATAAAGAATTCTCTCTTGGACCGTGGCGGTGCGGAGGACACCTAGAAATTGATTAGCAAGCTACCAGATCCCAACTCGCAGCCGGAATAGAGCCGCATCATTGGTGCCCGAGAACTGAAGCCGGTGATCTCCCATGCAATGCCTTTATACTCTTCCTGCCCTGGCTCATGAATGTGAAAGCAGTATTTGGAACCATGTCTCCACTTTTTGTGTGATTCGGGCTTCATGATGTTTGTCAATCCCCTGGCACGCACCAGCCCTATTTGTAGGAGAGTAAAGTATTTTATCTTGGGTTGAATCTGACAGAGTATAAATATTCAGATATATACATCTTAGTGGTAAGCAAAATTTCAGTTGGTAGATGATCTTATTAGTTACACTACTGTATTACCTGCACAATCATCTGATGTCTTGTATTGCTAGTTATCGTCTCGTTTTTTAAGGACACTTCATGGTCAGTTGATGATTAACCAAATCCCAATCATTTACTCCCAGTGATGGTGGATATGTAGTAATAGTACATCTGTAGTTACACGATTAAGTGACATGTATTTGTGAAGATTTGCTAATTTTAGAACTCCTTTGCTGTTAAAAAAAGTGAACCATAGATATCTACTTTTGGTCGTATGGTCTGACTCAGTACCCAGCTCATTCTTCCGATTACATGGTGTTTCATAGTATCGGATTGCTTAGTCGATTCCAAAAAAGCACTGTTCTTTTCCTTCAAATTCAGTTTACTAATCAAGTTTTTGTCTAAGAAAATTGTTTATGCACGGTGAAGTGGCCTTCTGTGTGAAGTCAGATACAAGGCATCACATGTCATTGCTGTTGTTTGTACACACTTCATTTGTCCTATGCACATGGCATATCTACAGGAAAGACAAAAAATAATTAAATGTTAATTATCTGCTTCGAGGATACACTTGATTAAAGGCCATTTTCGAAAAACTTGCCCATTAGTGCTACTTCAGTTACGAAGAATCAATGTGGGAGATCAGGCAGCTTCATATATGAATTGTGTACCTGTTAATATTTGTATTGAGCTTCATATATGAATTTACTTGAAAAATATATGTTGTTTTTTAATATATATTGTAGACATGTATTGTGGTAATAGATAGTCAAAGTGGTGCATAACTACAATATGTAGTTCTTGTTTCATACTTCACGCAAACAAGTGGCCTGGGACAAACTATCTTTGGTAAGAGAAAGGAATGACATATACAAGATAAACATGAGGTAATTAGCAAGAAATTGCAATTCATATTCTTTTGGATGCCATCTCAGTTTCCTTATATAGGTTAGCTTTCCTACTTTTCTTTCATACACTATTTTCGCTTTTATTTTCTAAATGTACACTCAGATATATGTTCGTCTTTCATAGAGTCCAGAAAAAGTAAATTTGACATGTCATGGCAAATGCCATGTTCTACCGGCCTATTGTTTTAACATAGTTCTACTAGCAAACCACCCATTATTGACTGTTTAGGAACGAGCGCGGCAACGCGCGCCATCATGTTCTAGTATATCAGTATTGTTTTTAGTATTAGTGTATCCTAAAAAATGTTTAGTGTTAGTTCGTGGAATCTCATAGTCTTGCTGGAGGTGACCATGATTAATTTATCATTCTTGCTACTAGCTATGATGTGCTCACATCGTACTTTGATTCATTGATGGATCAGTAATATCGGTTGCTTTGGACTGGTATTTACCCCGAGACAAGAAAGTATGGTGCGCTTTAGAAACTGTGGTATATAAGTCAAAGATGTCAAATTCAGATATTTTTTGAGTCCATGACATAACCAGATTGGATGGATCTTCCACCTGTTTAGCTATGAAAGAATATATACAAAACTGAATAATAGATCGACAGGAAGACCATGAGCTGCCCCATAATGAAACCGTCGGTAGTTGCGAATATCTCCTTCTTCCCTAATCAAAGATTGGCTAAAGAACAAATATTTCGCAGACATATGGGCATATACGTATTGAATCAACGTCATTGCACAAGTTCGGCGGCGGCATAAATATTATTTGAGGTTTTGTTGTGGATATTGTCCAAATCATGCCCAACGGTGCTTCTTCTTTACTTTATTCGTTCAATGAGTGGGCAGGTAATTATGCCAGTAGATCAACTGCATATTTCAGTTTTAACTGCTCTATAAACACGTCAAAAATTGATTCAAAGATATTGTTTTCTTGTTCCTACAGTCTCATAAAAACAGAATACCAGAGGCTGGGGTAAAACCCCTTTTCAAATTTTTTTTTGCCTCTGACCAGAACAAGCCATCTGCAACAACTAGGTACCTACTACAGCTTCTTACAATCATCAAAAACCACTTCACCTAAGAAGACAACACCGTCTGTAACTCCGCCTGACCACCGCTTCCTGCTCAGCCTTGCTCTTTGGAAAACACAACCCGCAGAGGAACAAGCCCGTAATGAAGGCGTCAAACTCTTTGCACTACTCGTCTATCAAAACTATTTTCTGCAAGTTTAGGTGCTCGTCCCAGCATGGCCCTTATGAACGCCAACTGCTGCTTTAGCAGCCTAAAACAAATGACCTAGAGCTCTCTCAGAACTCGGTTCTCGGAGCCGTGGAAGTCCATCTCCCATGGATGGCTCATCCTTTCAGTTTGAAATTCAATATCTATAAAAAGATTGTTTGTGAATTTGGAGAAATCTTCATGAACTATGAAAACATTCAAAAAATTCAAAAAATGTTCGTGAATCAAAGAATGGTCACAAATTTCCAAAATTCCCTTGAATTCAAAAAATGTTTGCAAAATAAAAAACATGCTGATTTTAAAACCATTCAAAAAATAGAAAAATTGAAATAAAAAAATCGCAAACCTGAATTTTTTCCCTGAAATTCAAAAAATGTTCACAGATATGATAAATATTCTCATTTCAAAAAATGTTGCAAATTTAAAAAAATCACAATGTAATAAGTGAAAACTTAAATAAATAAGAAAAATAAGGAGAGAAAAAAGTCGAAAGAGAAAAAACATACTTAAAAAGTTGTTTCAGGAAAGCATCTAGTATCTGCTCAAACCGGTGGGAAGGAAACTCTGGACTGGCCCATATAGCAGGCAAACGTTACGCGGGAATACGATACTCCTTGGCGACCGATGACCGACCTTCCATGAGATCGAGGAAGAGGGAGAGGATGGCCGCTTTCAGCCATCGCTACGTCTATACCACTAAAAAAAGCCATTTCTACATCTGTATCTCGCATAATGCGAGTTGCACGTAGTTCTCGCCTCTGGTGTTTCTTTAGCAGGTCGTGGCCCAAATACTGGGAGAGGGTCTCGGCTTTGGTTATTTTATTTTGTGTTGTTTTTATATTTTTATTGGTTTTATGTCATTTTATTTACATTTTCATCAGGTTTTCTGAAATTGTTTATTTGCTTCTTGTTTCTATTCCTTTTTTCTTATACTTTTCTAAATTTTCAAATACATGTATACTTTTTTAATACTCACTGTACATTTTTTATATAAACGTGGAAATTTTGTTTCTGCACATTGAACATTTTTCAAATACATGACCAGCATTTTTCGAAAATACATTTTTGAACATGTTTTTGAATACGTCCTAGCCAGCATCCCCTTGTACATGTGCCAGATGGGCTGCCACTCGGTACCAGTAGAATGTTGATTTCAGGAGCGTGCATGTTTTACTCAACAACAAAAAAAGCGTGCAGGTATGATTGTTTATTTTTGTTCATATTTTCAAAGCATAAAATTCCTCGAGAAAATAAAAACCGTGAATTTGAAAAATATTTAACACATATTCTAAATAAAAAGTTCTAATAAAAAATAATCATGGGTGTGGGAAAAAAATTAAATGTGCATAAAATATGTTTTTGATGTATACAAAAAATGTACTCTCTCTCCGTCCCATATATAAGATGTTATTACAACAGATATACTAACATATTGGTTGTAATAACAGCTTATATCCTAGGCTGGAGGGATTACAATGTGTATAAAGAAAACTAGACTTCCATTTTTTTTGAAAAAGTGTTAACCATGTATTTGTAAATGTTAACACAGCATAAAACATTCGTTAGCATACTTTAAGAAAATTGTTGATATCATTCAAATAAATGAATGTGTATTTGAAAACCTTGTAAACATATCCAAATAAAAGCTTAAAACTATGTGTTTGAGAAAAATGTTAATCATATATTTAAAGAGTGTTTAACATGAATAAAAATATTTCAGGTGTATATGAAAAATATAAATGTGTATGAAAAACTATATACCAAAACATATATTTTAAAATAAGTTAATCATGTATTTGGAAAATGTTTAACATGCATAAAGAACATTTATTTATATACGGAAAATATAAAATGTGTACGAAAAAAAGTAGACACTAAAACATATATTTGAAAAAATATTAATCATGTATTTAAAAAATATATAATGTATAAAACATGTAAAATGTGTATGAAAAAAGTAGACATGTGTTAAAAAATATTAAGAAAAAAACTCAAAGGCAACCAAAAATAAACGAAGAATACCGAGAAACAGAAGCAGAAAAGAAAAAAAATAACAAAGAACCCGATGCAAAAGAATGGAACATTGTGAATACCAAGACAACCGAGAAAGAATTTAAAAGTTGGAGAAAACCGAGTGAGCGAACAAACCGAACAAGTAAAATGTGTAATGCGCCGGCCTATACCTATGGACATTAACTTGAGGCGATTTATAATAGGAATCTGTATGAACGATAAATAGCCCTGGCAGGACAAATAGCCCTGGCAGGACGTATCCCCTCCCTTGGGCCATCGCCTTAGGCTAGACCGAAGGATTTGTAAGGGCCTATATTTTTGACACACAAACCACTCTTCGTCCCTAGACTGGGAGATTGAAATGGGCCAGATATCATTGAGCAGCATTGCACACACGTCGGTTTCCTCTTCATTCCCTAAAGATAACTCCTTCATACAATGATCTAAAACAATTCCTACTACAGCTTCTTACAATCATCAGAACAACTTACCCTGAGAAGACCATGCCATCTACAACTCATCTAACTAGTTCCTTCTCAACCTTGCTCTCTGGGAAAACGCGCCCCCAAGAGAGCAACAAGGCAGCAACCCTAGGGCGTCACACTCCTCTCACGTCTCATCTCTTAAAACTCATTTGTGCAAGTTGAATGCTCGCACCAGCACGACCCTTATCAATGCCAGTTGCTGCTTTACCAGCCTAAAGCAAATGATTTGGAGCTCTCTCTGTAGCCGGTTCTTGGAGCCGTAGAAGTTTGTGTCCCACTAAGCATGTCTTGGCTGTCGATGTTGCATGTATGTATGGTCCCATACCTAGATTTGCACGAGCATTAATTTTATAGATATTGACACGTAGTTTTACTTTTCGGGTTCAGCAACATTTCCCTCGTTTAATGTAGAGAATGGAAATAAAAATACTCCCTCCGATACATATTACTTGTCGCTGCTTTAGTAAAGTATTGAAGTTTTGCTAAAGCAGCGACAAGTAATATGGATCGCATGGAGTAGCATAGTTTTTTACTAACTCAATGGCAGTAATATTTCGAAACGGCAAAACATACTCAACGGGAAAGTGTACAGTGCTCCCAGCCTTGGGGTACTCCTGGTGCTCCAATGTCAAAAAACATTTTTAAATGTTTAAAAAAATTCCAGAAAAAATGAGAATGTTAACAAGGAATGTCACTACTCCTCCTAAATATTTCAGGTCCAAAATCGAAATGTACATTGAGAAACAAAAAGGAGAAATCCAAATCTGAATAGTATCAATGTTGCTTTTATCTCTTCTTTACACTATTCATGCTAGATTTCACATTTTTTTTCTCAATGTGTGTTTCGAGTTTTGACCTGAAATTTTTAGGGCATATAGTCACATTATTCATTATGAACATTCACATTTTTTTTGGAATTTTTTGAAACGTTTTAAAAAATACCTTTTTAACATTTGGAGCACCGGGAGTACCCCAAGGCTGGGAGCACTGGATACTTTCCCCATACTCGACATGGCAAATCATTATGAGACAGACACAACACGACTCAACTGAATTTGCAATATTTCAACGGAGGGGCTGTCTCAAGAAGGAACGACGTCCATACAAAGATGCCCAGTATGGACAGCCCCCTTAGATTGATGAGAGCAGAGTTGTGTTGCTTCATTTCAGGTTGCATCCAATCCAACGTTGACCACGAGATAAATAAATAAATAAATGTGGAATAAATTTCATAGGAAGTGCAATCTATATGATATGGTTTGCGTTGTGGATCTCTATATCCCAGTTATGTAAACCTGGTTATTTTTCTATGGAGTTTTTAGTTGTAGTAGTGTGTAGTTTGTAAAACAAGTCCAGTTGATTCCTTTGTATGAAATCGGAGGGAGCGGCCTCTCTTTCACTAAAAAAAGGATGTGCAAACTATCAGAAAACTACAAGGTTAAGAGATTATTTCACACAACCACACTTCAATTGATATAACTCCATTCTAGGAAATGACTGAATCTCATCGGACACATTTTTAAATTTATTAAAAAATTGCTTATATTTCTGAAGTGGGAAAAATATTAAATAAATTTAAAATACAATTAATCGCACGTTCAAAATAAATGTTAACGCAGCTTTAACCATACGTGCACGAAACTTTTAGAAAATGTCGATATTTTTTTAAAAGAAATTGACATTTAAAAATGTTCCAGTGTTTCCAAAAGATGTACGTGATATTTAAAAAAAGTGTTCATACGATGAAAAGAAATGTCTGCATAATTCTAAAAAAATCCTGCCATTCAAAAAAATGTATGTGACATTAAAAAAATGCTCATGTGTTTCAGAAATGTGTCGATGACATTTTTTAAAAGTTTATATAATGTAAAAATATATTTAAATAGTTGAAGAAAAAACTTTATATCATTCAAAAAGATGTCCACCTTTATTTGATAAAATATTTATAAATATTCGGAAGAAATTCAAATACATATATTTGGCAAAATGTTAATCATGCATTTAAAAAATGCTAGACTTGTATACAAAATGTTTTCTATGTATACAAAAATGTACAATGCGTATGAAAAAAGTAGACATCAAAACATATAGTTTTTTAAAATGTTAAGCATGTAGTTGAAAAATGTTTCAGGTATATATGAAAAATGTGAAACAATGTTTGAAAAAAGTCGCGGCACAGAAAGCGTCGTTATTGCTTATTCCAAGAAGACATGGAACAAGCTATTCTCCCGGAGCTCGGGATAGGAGGGCAGAGGACCGTGAACCACGACACCTCCAAGAAGGTAAGCAAGACCCATCGGCGTCGCCATTGTTGACTCCACCTGAGCTGGAGCAAGGCTTTCACCCCGAGCAGCCATACCCTCTCCTTGAACCGGTTGACGAAGCCTGCCACTCGCTTGAACATAAACCACACGGCAACAGAGACCACCACCGCACCTTGCCGCCAACGTAGCTGATGCTAAATATGTAGTGAACGAATGATGAGCAGCATCGAGTGGTGCATGCATGTTCACCATCCACGGTCGACATCTACTAGTGTTGTTGCAGCAGTATTAGTGGTTGGCCATCGCCGTCCGTCATTTTTGAATGATGCATGCATGCCTGTAATCGGCATCACCATCGTCGAACCAATAATTATCTCGCTGTGGGTGATGTAGCAACAATGTTCCCTGTCTACTTTTCAGCGTCCAGGGAACCAATTGTACTTCTCCATCATCTTCTCGGCCTAAGGCTAGCTGTGGCCGTGATTGAACCAATGGCAGCGATGCCCTAAACCCTAAGGCTTCTTGACCTAAGGCTTCCCTCTTGGGGGCGTTACCATTGTACTTCTCGACCTAAGGCTTCCCTCTTGGGGGCGTTGTTGTGCACTACGAGAAACTGACATTTTTCTGTCTGCCCAAAACCAACAGGAAAATAGGGTGTACCGACAGGAAAAGTATTTCGTGTCGGCTACCCGTCAGGGTTAGCCGATAGGGATAGCTTGACATGAAAATAAACTATACCTGTCGGTTGCCCGGCAAAGACTATATTCCTGTCGGGTTTTCAAATTTCCCTGACGGGTTTGGCCCTACAGGGTTATATAGGCGTCAGGTTTGGCAAACCAGGGAAATAGTATATTCGTACCATGCATTACCGCCAGGAAAAAAACAAACCTAATGAAGAAAAAAATATTGATGGTTTTATACATAGCTATTCCATAACTTAGAATATTTAGAACATAGAAACATCACTATCAATTGTTTCCATCAACCAGAGATACAAATTCACATGTCTTCAGATAAAATTCCATAGAATTTACATACATGAATCGAAGGTCAACGAAAGCAAAGGTGCAACATACATCCATAAACACACAAGTGCATCAACTAGACATACACAAGAAGAGACCTCATTTTCTATAATCTTTTGTTGCCAGCTTAAGTTGCAAGCTTCTCTTGAATGTTGCCTTGCAGTGGACATATAATTGAACTTGTAAAAATGTGCAGGTGTCAACAATTTGCTACAGAAAGGTAACGAGAAAAGGAACAATATCTATAAGATATAATAAGCCTAATCTATTTGGTATCTTAGTTTCTCGCAATAACATTAGCATATACCCAACTTGTTTTTGTCACAGCAAATTTACCCAGTTTTACACCTTATAGACTAATAATGGAATAATTTGTTCTAGCATCATATCTCCGATTTGATACAAATCATGCAACTGACAAAATCCATTTAAATGGTAACCTGAGCACATGCTTCTGGATTAGCTTGACAGAATTATCACCTAACTTCCTGAGAAGATGAGTCATTAGAGACTTCTTGCAAGAAATCACACTACCAATGTCAATACTCTTAAGTCTATCAATTTCAAATGTTCAAGAAAAATGGGCAGAGTCATCATCATCTCCATACGAATAAAAAAGCCAAAACATTATGCAATTATTCAATAATGTAACAATATGGGAGCTGAACATCATGGTGAGACAATAAAAGATTAAAAACATATCATGCTATGTCCAATGTGACCAAGGTCACGATATCAACATTATTGAGCTAGTAGTTGCTACGTTGATTTAGTATGAACACAACCTCTTTCTATTTCTTTGGGGTATGCACGAGAAAACTTGACTGATAATTATTCCTGATAAAACATTGGGGATGATGGTGAAAGGAAAAGTAAAGATACCTTGATTTGAAGCTCTTGCATCTCTCATAGACCCCGAATCTTGAATTTTGCTTCGAATAATAAGTTACGAATTCACATATCTTTTGATATAATTGCATAGAATTTATATACATGAATCAAAAGTCAACAAAAATAGAGGTACAACTTCTCAAAAAAGCACATGTGCATCAACTAAATATTCATAATTTGTGACCATTTTCTACAATGTTTTGTTGGAGCTTAGGTTGCAAGATGCTCTTCTTACCCCGCACTGGACATAACTGAACTTGTAAAATGTGCACGTGTGAACAGTTTGCTACAATAAGGTAACAAGAAAACGGAATAGTATCCATAGGATATGATCAGCATAATCTGTATGGTATCTCATATTCTCGCATTAACATAGGTATATATGGCCAACTTGTTTTCATCACAACAAAGTTAAATAAATTGACAGCTATATAGACATGATAACTGAGTGGTTTCTTCTAAAATCTTGTGACAAATTTGATACAAACACAACAATTGACAAAATCCATTCATCTATTAGAACTATCAGTTATTAGAGGCTTCTTCAAGTTAAGTTCAAACCATGATATCGACAGTAAGTGCAACTTCTCAATGATGCATAACCACAAGAATGTCTTTGAAAATGCAAGACGTTTTTTTTGACACCGCCACATTTTGAGACAGGTTAGTATAACAAGAAAAGCAGGGGAGTACCTTTGAGGAAATAGTAGTATACAATCTCAAGAGGATGTGTGTGCTGACATAGAACAGTTTTGACAAAACAATGAACTGGCAATATGGCAAGCAGTTTCATCCACGTGATACCTTGCATTCTGTGCTCCAGGTGAAAACCCTTGACCATTACTTCGGTCACGATGGCAGCGTCATGACACGTCACCACCCTCTGAAGGGCGTGGTTGTGGACCCAAGAGATCTTTTGGCGTGCTGTGTCCTCCTCGGCTCTGGCATGGGAGGTCACACTTGTCTCCTTATCTTTTACACAGTCTCGTGTTCCATGTCTGTCCATATGCAGGTATGTGCTTCATGGTCCGGAGTGGGTGGGCAGGGGGCCCTCTTCGACAGTAGACTAGGATGAGTGGCGAAGCAAGGTCTCGTGGTTTCCATTGGTGACGAGTTGGCTTTGGTGGTCGATAGTCTAGGTTTCTTTGTGGTAGGGTGCGGAGTCTCATGTTTCCTGTTTTGTTACTTTGATCTGCTTTGTAAAAGGTTCACCTCATCACCATGTATCGGTTTGTCCGTGTGACTATATATATATATATAAAGCGGGGCGGAAGCCATTTCGGTAATAGACGTCATAAGGTCGACAATGAATTTGTTTCCTCTAGGTTACAGCTTATGATTCAACTGTTTGTTCCGAGCTATTAGTGTTTATTGTTGGAAGCTTTCAGTTGTGAAATCGCAATTTGAATTCGACGCATGCTTTCAATTTCGGTCTTTTTAGCTAAAAATATAGAACACCAATCAAATTAGTCTGCAGTTATTGCCTATAGCTGGTTCCACAGTTCCTTTGTTCATGCGGCCAATCAAGCGCAAGCTCACATTTACTTCTTACAGCTGGTTGCCTGTTGCGCTTCTGCATGCAGCTAATTGCACACGCCTTCAACCAATCGGCTGCACATTGAGCATAGGGAATTGAGAGCATTTAGCTAATTAACTCAAGGGAGCTCAGGGGCCCAATAAACCCGGACGGAGGGAGTATCATACTGCTTCCATGCATATATTTATTTTCTAAGCACTTTCCATTATTTTTTTGTTGAATTAATCAACCTTGGACTTACATATCATGTTGTTAACTTGTCCTATAGCATGTTATTATGTGTAAATGAATTAATGTTTTCCGTTGCAACGCATGGGCATATGTGCTAGTGAATACTCAATATTGAACAAGCACTTAGTAGTGCAACATAGCAAGCCGTTACATTATTCTCATCCTAAGAGAGAGACTGAGAGAGAGACTGAGAGACTGAGAGAGAGAGACTAACACTATTCTCATCCTAGGTTCAGAATAGTATTCTAAAAATGGTGCGCCCTATATAGCGAGCATATTTTTTTTGAAACACCGCACTGGCTGGGTGGGTTTCTAAATTCGAGCAGATGTTCCCGAACTCACAAACCCACCTGGCTGGCCCATCCGGCAGTCCAACCCTGACCTTCCGCATGGCGTCTGTGTGACCTTCCCAGCGCCTCCACCTGCCGCCGCTGCGGATCCCCAGCGCTTCCGTCCCGCCGCCGTAGACCCCCAGCGCCTCATCCGGCCACCGACATGGCTCCCCAACGCCTCCACATGTGGCTGCCCAGCACTTCCACCGCTGCCGCCACCTGCCACCTGTGGCACCGGAGTCTCGGCGTCCACTGCTCCGTCCCCTCCGCCGCCTACCCACCCCGCCGTGGCCCGTTGTTGTCCTGCCGCCAGCCACATCTCCACTACTGCCTCCGGCTTCCTGGGCGCTGCCGTTCCTCTTGCTGCTTGTGCACCTGACGCTGGCCAGCTCTTACCACATCCTCCTCCTTCCCTTAGTCCTCCCTCTCCCCTGCGGTTGCTCGTCTTGTTTGATGTTTGTGCCGCTATAAGTAATTTCGACCCTCTTTACTGCTCAAAAAAATGGTGCCACCATGATCCTGTGCACCACTCTGTCGCTTGCTACCTGCATGAACATATTCATAGCTAGATCTCCCTTATTATTTTGTATTGTTCTTATTTTTTGAAAAGTATTTGCTCGTAAATCTGAATCTGTGATGTAGCTTTTCTACTCTCCGAAATTGGGTAATTCCACATGCTCTGTCGGTCATCCAGCAAAGGACCAAAAAATATGCCCCTAACTTGCTTGTGTTTACGCCTCAAGAGAAACATTGTTTCTCTAGAACCATTATTATTGGACATTTTCTTCTCTCTGTACATATATTTTCATTTTCTCCTTTATATTGCAACTATAGAATTAGAGAAATTTTGTGATTTATGTTGTCTACTTGTTACAAGAAGTGCACTTTTGGCCAAGTTCATTACATAGAAAAAATAGAAAAGTCATGCCTAAGCAAAACAACTGATTTTAGAAAACAAAAACCTAAAAAAAACATATGTTCGCATAGAAGCTGCTACATTCTACGGAAACACAAGTAGTTGACATGCAAAAACATGTTTCTTTCATTTTGTCTCTGTAGTTCACCTAGGGAAAAACTTGATGCAAAAAACTTTACGAGAAATTAGACTATAATACACACACAAGTTCGCGTATAGTCGGAAGTATGATGTTTTCCCAAGAAAAACCAGCCTATATCCTAGACATGGCCCATCCGCTACATTGCACCAAAATATAATTTCTGAAAAAATGTTTTCTAGAAAAAATATTTTCTCCCATTTCTAAAAAAAAATTAGCAACCAAAACTAACATAACAATTTGACTTTTTTAAGAAATTAATTTTTTATTCCTAAAAATTAAATCATAAAGTTTGAATTAATAAATAAAAAGAGAGGTTTGCTATTTATTTATAAAATAATTTAGATTTTCACGTTTATGAAATAACTAGGAATTTTATAAAAATGGGCTTACCCTTTTCTAAAAAAGTTCATAAGTTCAATTTTAAGTAACCGAGCGGTTTGATGTTTATTACAAAACTCGGTTTTTTTCGTTACTAAAAAGTAAACCAAGAAGTTCAAATTAGAAAAACATAGCAGTTTAAAATTATACTAAAATATGGATTTTCTCCATTTCTAAAAAATTATAGAGGTTCAAATTTAAATACTAGAGTAGTTCTATTTTATTACAAACCATGAAGGTCAAATAACAACAAAGCAATGACCCATAAAACAAAGTTTTTAAAAGAATTGTTATCAAAGTGTCACCCATAAAAAATTTAATTCTAGAAGTTCAAATTCAGTAAACCTCAGAGCTCAAGTATAATATAAAAAGCAAAAAAGATACACCCAGATGTTTGTACAGATATTTCCCCATGGATTTCTTTGTTCCTAATAAAACATAAAACCAAGAAGTCCAAGTTAAGAAAATACATCAGTTCGATATTTATTAAAAAAACTCAGAATTTTCTCTTTACCAAAGAATACAAGCAAGAAATTTAAATTAAAATAGGAGAGAAGTTCGATGCGTACCGATACTCAAATTCCCCCTATCTCTAGGCAAAATACAAATAAGTGGTTCTATTTAAAAAAATTCAGAAGTTTACTTAAAAATCATGTTTTTTTTCTTTTCTGGGAAATAAATCAAGAAGTCCAAATTAAGAAAATAGTGCAGTTCAATATTTATTAAAAAACATGGATTTTTCTTGTTACTAAAGAACTAAAATGAATAAGTTCAAATTAAAAATAACGGAGTAGTTCAATGTATACAGGAAACTCAAATCCTTTTTGTTCCAAGGAGAACTAAAAGTATAAAGTTCAATTTTAGAAAATAGATGCCTACTTAAAAACCATATTATTTTAGGAATAGAAGTTAGAAGTTTAAATTAAAATAACAGAGAAATTCGAATTTTATTAAAATAAAAAACAACTCTTTTATCCAAAATAAAAATGTGAAGTTCAAATTACAATAACAGAGAAGTTCAAATTTTATAAATAACTCAGATTTTTTCTCTTCACTGAAGAATAAAATGAAAAAGTTCAAATTAAAATAAAAAGAACAACTAAAAAAGTTTAAAAGGAATATTCCAAGTTTTTTAGAAAACTAGAAGTTCGAACTAAAATATCGAAGTGGTTTGATATTTATTAAAAAAAATCTAGGATTTTACCAATACGAACGGGTGAGGAACAAGGCCGGCCCTGTGATTCGGGAGGCCCTAGGGGAACTCGACGACATGGTCCCCTATGTCCTAAGTCCTAAGACAATATATATGTATGCGTGTGTTGTATATAACTTATTAAAAGTAACTTCCAATCACACATCTTTAGTTTAAAATATGACTATAATAATTCAAATGACTCCATCGAGAACAATAATAACCAAATTTGAACTGACTCCATAAAAACCATAGTACTAAAAAGATTGCAAAATGAAACTAACATGACATGATTACCTCAAATAAGAACGAAATTAGACTGACTCCATCGACAACAATAATACTTCAATGCTTCAAAAAAGTTTCTTCGAGCATTTCTTGATGCAAAGTCATTAAGGGCACAATCAAGATCAATATTGTCCAAGATATCCTTCTCAATGCAGCACATAGCCAGGCCATTAAATCAATCTTGCAACATAGTTGACCTCAAATAATGTCCTAAAATCATGAAGAAAAGATCAAAAGAGCATACAAAGAATTAGGAATTTATAGATCGGATGATTGGAACACTAGACATGTTACATAGAATGACAAAAAAATAATAGATTGGATTAGAATACATACATACCAAATAAAGAATAAACAAACTACTGAAATTGTCAAATTGAGATTTGGGGATGGACAGGAACATGGATGCATGCTTCTTGACTTCCAGTCGGATGCGTATTTGTATAGGTATTGCCGCGGTGCTGGATGCTGGATGGCCAGGCTGCCGCCTGCCAGACTGCTGTGTGGCAGCGAGGCGAGGGCGACCAGCGACGTGGCAAGGGCCATGGTGCAAGGCGCCGAGCGAGCGAAAAGGCCGACAGGCGGGCGAGGGCGACGAACCTACGAAGGAAACAAGCAGTCGTGTGCCTAGCCCTGGCAACAAGCGTGAGTCACGGCGCCGCTTCGTCTTCGCTAATCCATCAGTGATCCCTAGCTAGCTATATCTGGGCCGCCTAGCCCATCTTATTTATTTTCTTTAATTATTTTGTAATTTTTTACTTGTTTTTTGCTTAGCTATCGTATATGTATATACTCCATCATGGGTCCCCCTCACCTGGGCCCCGGGCCGTCGCCCCGTTGGCCATACACCAGGGCCGGCCCTGGTGAGGAATCACAAGCAAAAATATGAAACCGAAATTCAAAGTGAAAACAACGAGCAGTTCAACTACTACACGAAATGCGTTTCAGAAGAGAATAAAAGAATAAAAAATAAAAGCTTAAGAGGGTTGTTGCAAGAAGTTCACATTCTTGTAGTGCAGTTCAATATTTATGAAAAAACTGAGATTTTTCTTGTTACTAAAGAAATAAAATCGAACTACTCCGTTTATTTAGTTTGAACTTCTTGATTTTATTTCTTTAGTAACAAGAAAAATCTGAGTTTTCTATAAATATTGAACTACACTACAAGAACATGAACTTCTTGCAACAACCCTTTTAGGCTTTTTATTATTTTACTCTCTTCCGAAACTCATCTCGTGTAGTAGTTGAACTGCTCATTATTTTTACTTTGAACTTTTGTCTCATATTTTGCTTGTGATTCCTTACCTGTTCGTATTGGTAAAATTCGAGCGGTTGCGATGGTTATTTAAATTTGAACTTCTACACTTTTTTAGAAAGGGGTAAGCCCATTTTTATAAAATTCCTAGTTATTTCATAAACGTGAAAATCTAAATTATTTTTTAGATAAACAACAAACCTCTCTTTTTATTTTCTAATTCGAACCTCATGATTTAATTTTTAGGAATAAAAATATATAATTTCTTAAAAAAACGTCAAACTGCTATGTTAGTTTCGTTTGCTGAACTTTTTGATTTTTAGAAATGGGAGAAAATATGTTCCCAAGAAAACATTTTTTCAAAAAAAATATTTTGGTGCAATGTAGCAGATTCGCCGTGTCTAGGATATAGGCTGGTTTTTCTTGGGAAAACATCATACTTCCTACTATATGCGAACTTGTGTTTGTATTATAGTCGAACTTCTGGCAAAGATTTTTGCATGAAGTTTGTCCCCATGTGAACTGCAACGACAAATGAAAGAAACATGTTTTTGCACATCAACTTGTGTTTTCGTAGAATTTGGCCGCTTCTAGGCGAACACATGTTTTCCTATTTTTTAGGTTTTTGTTTTCTAAAATCAGTGGTTTTTCTTAGGCATGACTTTTCTCTTTTTTTTATGTAATGAACTTGGCCAAAAGTGCACTTCTTGTAACAAGTAGACATCATAAATCACAAAATTTCTCTAATTCTATAGTTGCAATATAGAAGAGAAAATGAAAATGTATGTACAGAGAGAAGAAAATGTCCAATAATATTGGTTCTAGAAAAACAATGTTTCTCTTGAGGCATAAACACAAACTAGTTAGGGGTATAATTTTTCGTCCTTTGCTAGATGGCCGACAGAGCATGTAGAATTACTCCAATTTCAGGGAGTAGAAAAGCAACATCATGGATTCAGATTTACGAGCAAATACTTTTTAGAAAGTAAGAAGAATACAAAATAATAAGGGAGATCTAGCTGTAGCAATCAGTTATTTTGGCTTGCACGAGGCACTAGATGCAATAAAGAAACGAGTGAAAATTTTGATCGGTGATGGAGATCATCTCAAGGATAAATTCAGCAGCGGGAGCAACATATCCTCATGAACACAAACCATCTTCCTCATGAACGACAACCACCCTGGTCCATGTACCTCATGCGACCTTCTCCATCTGCGTGGTGACCTTCATCAATCTGTTCACCCAGGTAGCAGGTGACAGCAGCGGCGGAGCCAACATATTATCGTTGGGTTCAGTTGAACCCAACAAAACATGCCAGCTATGTGTTGTGTTGTACGACTAACTTGGCATGAACCCAACAGAAAATGAAGCATGACCCCATCAAGCTGCCAAGCCCACATGAATGGACCAGTAAAAGGCCCAAAAGCCTAGGTATAAATTGTCTCTTGTGCCCACTGCTAGGCCTGTACGTCACTTGATTAATAATTTTTATCTCAAAAAAAACTTGATCAATAATTTGGTAGCCTAAGAAAAACCTTGATCAATAATTTGGTTTATTATCTGATCTATAGCATGTACGATGATGGTAGCCGCTGGCCTCTTTGTTTCCCCAACTCGCCTGCCTCTGCTCGTCTCTTATCCTGTCTTATGTTCGCTGGAACACTGGCAGCAAGCGTTCGATTGCAGATCAACGGCGGCAAGCACATAACTGCAGTTCGATTTCGAGCTAGTAAGATCACATCGGCACATAATCCCCTCTTGTGCATGTTCTGTCTGTTGGAAATATGCCCTAGAGGCAATAATAAAAGTGTTATTATTATATTTCCTTGTTCATGATAATTGTCTTTTATTCATGCTATAACTGTATTATCCGGAAATCGTAATACATGTGTGAATACATAGACTACAATATGTCCCTAGTGAGCCTCTAGTTGACTAGCTCGTTGGGATCAACAGATAGTCATGATTTCCTGGCTATGGACATTGGATGTCGTTGATAACGGGATCACATCATTAGGAGAATGATGTGATGGACAAGACCCAATCCTAAGACTAGCACAAAAGATCGTGTAGTTCATTTGCTAGAGCTTTGCCAATGTCAAGTATCTCTTCCTTCGACCATGAGAGCGTGTAACTCCTGGATACCGTAGGAGTGCTTTGGGTGTATCAAACGTCACAACGTAACTGGGTGACTATAAAGGTGCACTACAGGTATCTCCGAAAGTATCTATTGTTTTATGCGGATCGAGACTGGGATTTGTCACTCCGTGTAAACGGAGAGGTATCTCTGGGCCCACTCGGTAGGACATCATCATATGCGCAATGTGACCAAGGAGTTGATCACGGGATGATGTGTTACGGAACGAGTAAAGTGACTTGCCGGTAATGAGATTGAACAAGGTATTAGATACCGACGATCGAATCTCGGGCAAGTAACATACCGATAGACAAAGGGAATTGAATACGGGATTGATTAAGTCCTTGACATCGTGGTTCATCCGATGAGATCATCATGGAACATGTGGGAGCCATCATGGGTATCCAGATCCCGCTGTTGGTTATTGACCGGAGAACGTCTCGGTCATGTCTGCATGTCTCCCGAACCCGTAGGGTCTACACACTTAAGGTTCGATGACGCTAGGGTTATAAAGGAATTTTGTATGTGGTTACCGAATGTTGTTCGGAGTCCCGGATGAGATCCCGGACGTCACGAGGAGTTCCGGAATGGTCCGGAGGTAAAGATATATGGGAAGTCCTATTTTGGCCATCGGAAAATGTTCGGGATTTTTCGGTATTGTACCGGGAAGGTTCTAGAAGGTTCCGGAGTGGGGCCCACCTGCATGGGGGGACCAACATGGACGTGGGTAGTGGGGGCAAGGCCCCACACCCCTGGTCAAGGCGCACCAAGATCCCCCCTTAGAAGGAATAAGATCATATCCCGAAGGGATAAGATCAAGATCCCTAAAAAGGGGGGATAACAATCGGTGGGGAAGGAAATAATGAGATTTCTTTCCTCCCACCTTGGCCAGCGCCCCAATGGACTTGGAGGGCAAGAAACCAGCCCCTCCACCCCTATATATAGTGGGGAGGCGCATGGGAGCTATACACGAAGTTCTGGCGCAGCCCTCCCCCTCTCACAAGTACTCCTCCTCTCTCGCGGTGCTTGGCAAAGCCCTGCAGGATTGCCACGCTCCTCCACCACCACCACGCCGTTGTGCTGCTGTTGGATGGAGTCTTCCTCAACCTCTTCCTCTCTCCTTGCTGGATCAAGGCGTGGGAGACGTCATCGGGCTGTACGTGTGTTGAACGTGGAGGTGCCGTGCGTTCGGCACTTGATCATCGGTGATTTGAATCACGACGAGTACGACTTCATCAACCCCGTTCACTTGAACGCTTCCGCTTAGCGATCTACAAGGGTATGTAGATGCACTCTCCTTCCATTCGTTGCTGGTCTCTCCATAGATAGATCTTGGTGATACGTAGGAAAATTTTTGAATTTCTGCTACGTTCCCCAACACTGTCTAGTCCAGTATGGTAATTTTTTTGCCCTAGTTTTCTAATTGTTTTTTCTATGGACCTAGATTGATCTAGGCTATGGAACGGTATTTTGATGCGGGCTCGTTGAGGTCACCCGTTAGACCTAAAACATATAAACAATAAAGTAATCTCCTAAAGTCTTCCATTCAGAGAAATTTAGATGAATTGCCTTATGATGCGACTGATCAGAAGAGAATTTGAGAATACAGAATCTTAAGAAGCAAGTTAAAATTTTAACAAGCGGATTTTACAGCCACCGTCTAAATTTGTTTATCCGCATAGGGACATTGGACTTCATCAACCCCGTTCACTTGAATGCTTCCGCTTAGCGATCTACAAGGGTATGTAGATGCACTCTCCTTCCACTCGTTTCTGGTCTCTCCATAGATAGATCTTGGTGATACGTAGGAAAAATTTTGAATTTCTGCTACGTTCCCCAACAGTGGCATCATGAGCTAGGTCTATTGCGTAGATTCTTTGCACGAGTAGAACACAAAGTAGTTGTGGGCGTTGATGTTGTTCAATATGCTTACTGTTACTAGTCCAATCTTGTTTCGACGGTATTGTGGGATGAAGCGGCCCGGACCGACCTTACACGTACTCTTACGTGAGACAGGTTCCACCGATTGACATGCACTTGGTGCATAAGGTGGCTAGCGGGTGCCAGTCTCTCCCACTTTAGTCGGAACGGATTCGATGAAAAGGGTCCTTATGAAGGGTAAATAGCAATTGGCATATCACGTTTTGGTCTTGCGTAGGTAAGAAACGTTCTTGCTAGAAACCCATAGCAGCCACGTAAAACATGCAAACAACAATTAGAGGACGTCTAACTTGTTTTTGCAGGGTATGCTATGTGATGTGATATGGCCAAGAAGAATGTGATGAATGATATGTGATGTATGAGATTGATCATGTTCTTGTAATAGGAATCACGACTTGCATGTCGATGAGTATGACAACCGGCAGGAGCCATAGGAGTTGTCTTTATTTATTGTATGACATGCGTGTCATTGAAGAACGCCATGTAAATTACTTTACTTTATTGCTAAACGCGTTAGCCATAGAAGTAGAAGTAGTCGTTGGCGTGACAACTTCATGAAGACACGATGATGGAGATCATGGTGTCATGCCGGTGACGATGATGATCATGGAGCCCCGAAGATGGAGATCAAAAGGAGCAAAATGATATTGGCCATATCATGTCACTATTTGATTGCATGTGATGTTTATCATGTTTATGCATCTTGTTTACTTAGGACGACGGTAGTAAATAAGATGATCCCTTACAAAATTTCAAGAAGTGTTCTCCCCTAACTGTGCACCGTTGCTATAGTTCGTCGCTTCTAAGCACCACATGATGATCGGGTGTGATGGATTCTTACGTTCACATACAACGGGTGTAAGACAGTTTTACACAGCGAAAACACTTAGGGTTAACTTGACGAGCCTAGCATGTGCAGACATGGCCTCGGAACACGGAGACCGAAAGGTCGAGCATGAGTCGTATGGTAGATACGATCAACATGAAGATGTTCACCGATGATGACTAGTCCGTCTCACGTGATGATCGGACATGGCCTAGTTGACTCGGATCATGTGATCACTTAGATGACCAGAGGGATGTCTATCTAAGTGGGAGTTCATAAGATGAACTTAATTATCCTGAACATAGTCAAAAGACCTTTTGCAAATTATGTCGTAAGCTCGCGCTTTAGTTCCACTGTTTAGATATGTTCCTAGAGAAAATATAGTTGAAAGTTGATAGTAGCGATTATGCGATCAGTAGAAAGCTTATGTCCTTAATGCACCGCTCAGTGTGCTGAACCCCAACGTCGTTTGTCGATGTTGCGAACATCGGACATACACATTTTGATAACTACGTGATAGTTCAATTAAATGGTTTAAGTAGAGGCACCAAAGACGTTTTCGAAACGTCGCGGAACATATGAGATGTATCGAGGGCTGAAATTGGGATTTTAGGCTCGTGCCCACGTTAAGAGGTATAAGACCTCCGACGATTTTCTTAGCCTGCAAACTAAGGGAGAAAAGCTCAATCGTTGAGCTTGTGCTCAGATTGTCTGAGCACAACAATCACTTGAATCGAGTGGGAGTTGATCTTCCAAATGAGATAGTGATGTTTCTCCAAAGTCATTGCCACCGAGCTGCTAGAGCTTCGTGATGAACTGTAACATATCAGGGATAAATAAGATGATCCTTGAGGTATTCACGATGTTTGACACCGCGAAAGTAGAAATCAAGAAGGGGCATCAATTGTTGATGGTTGGTGAAACCACTAGTTTCAAGAAGGGCAAGGGCAAGAAGGGATACTTCATGAAACGGCAAATCAGCTGCTGCTCCAGTGAAGAAACCCAAGGTTGAACCCAAACCCGAGACTAAGTGCTTCTATAATAAGGGGAACAACCACTGGAGCAGCATTACCCTAGATACTTGGTAGATGAGAAGGCTGGCAAGGTCGATAGAAGTATATTGGGTATACATTATGTTAATGTGTACTTTACTAGTACTCCTAGTAGCACCAGGGTATTGGATACCGGTTCGGTTGCTAAGTGTTAGTAACTCGAAATAAAAGCTACGGAATAAACGGAGACTAGCTAAAGGTGAGCTGACGATATATGTTGGAAGTGTTTCCAAGGTTGATATGATCAAGCATCGCACGCTCCCTCTACCACCGAGATTGGTGTTTGCGTTGAGCATAGACATGATTGGATTATGTCTATCGCAATACGGTTATTCATTTAAGGAGAATAATGGTTACTCTATTTTTGAATAATACCTTCAATGGTCTTGCACCTAAAGGAATGGTTTATTGAATCTCGGTCGTAGTGATACACATTTTCATGCCAAAAGATATAAGATAGTAATGATAGTACCACTTACTTGTGGCACTGCCATGTAAGTCATAATGGTATAAAACGCATGAAGAAGCTCCATGTTGATGGATCTTTGGACTCACTCATTTTTGAAAAGTTTGAGACATGCGAACCATGTCTATTGGTGTATATGCATGAAGAAACTCCATGCAAATGGATCGTTCGGACTCACTTGATTTTGAATCACTTGAGATATGCAAATCATACCACATGGGCAAGATGACTGAAAAGCCTCATTTTCAGTAAGATGGAACAAGATAGCAACTTGTTGGAAGTAACACATTTTGATGTGTGCAGTCGAATGAGTGCTGAGGCATGCAGTGAATATCATTATGTTCTTACTTCACATATGATTCGATTAAATGTTGAGTATATTTACTTGATGAAACACAAGTCTGAATTATTGAATGGTTCAAGTAATTTCAGAGTGAAGTAGCAGATCATTGTGACAAGAGGATAAAATGTCTATGATATGATCATAGAGATGAATATCTGAGTTACGAGTTTTGGCACACAATTAAGACATTGTGGAAATTGTTTCGCAATTAATACCGCCTGGAACACCATAATGTGATGGTGTGTCCGAACATCATAGTTGCACCCTATTGGATATGGTGCGTACCATGATGTCTCTTATCGAATTACCACTATCGTTCATGGGTTAGGCATTAGAGACAACCACATTCACTTTAAATAGGGCACCACGTAACTCCGATGAGATGACACCATATGAATTATGGTTTAGAGAAACCTAAGTTGTCGTTTCTTAAAAGTTTGGGGCTGCGACGCTTATATGAAAAAGTTTCAGGTTGATAAGCTCGAACCCAAAGCGGATAAAATGCATCTTCATAGGAAACCCAAAACAATTGGGTATACCTCCTAATTCAGATCCGAAAGCAATATGGATTGTTTCTAGAATCGGGTCCTTTCTCGAGGAAAAGTTTCTCTCGAAAGAATTGAGTGGGAGGATGGTGGAGACTTGATGAGGTTATTGAACCGTCTCTTCAACTAGTGTGTGACAGGGCACAGGGAGTTGTTCCTGTGGCACCTACACCAATTGAAGTGGAAGCTTATGATATTGATCATGAAACTTCGGATCAAGTCACTCCCAAACCTCGTAGGATGACAAGGATGCGTACTACTTCAGAGTGGTACGTAATCCTATCTTGAAGGTCATGTTGCTAGACAACAATGAACCTACGAGCTATGGAGAAGCGATGGTGGGTCCAGATTCCGATAAATGGCTTGAGGCCATAAAATCCGAGAGAGGATCCATGTATGAAAACAAAGTGTAGACTTTGGCAGAACGGCTCGATGGTCGTAAGGTTAATGAGTACAGATGGATTTCAAAAGGAAGACGGACAATGATGGTAAATGTCACCATTAAGAAAGCTCGACTTGTCGTTAAGATGTTTTCCGACAAGTTCAAGGAGTTGACTACAATGAGATTTTCTCACTCGTAGTGATGCTAAGAGTCTGTTGGAATTATATTAGCGATTACTGCATTATTTATGAAATCTTGCAGATAGGATGTCAAAACATTGTTTCCTCGACGATTTTAATGAGGAAAGGTTGTATGTGATACAACCGGAAGGTTTTGTCAATCCCGAAAGATGCTAATAAGTATGCAAAGCTCCAGCAATCCTTCTAAGGACTGGAGTGAGCATCTCGGAGTTGGAATGTATGCTTTTATGATGATCAAAAATTTTGGGTTTGTACAAAGTTTATGAGAAACTTGTATTTCCAAAGAAGTGAGTGGGAGCACTATAGAATTTCTGATGAGTATATGTTGTTGACATATTGTTGATCAGAAATGACGTAGAATTTCTGGAAAGCATATAGGGTTATTTTGAAAGTGTTTTTCAATGGAAAGCCTGGATTAAGCTACTTGAACATTGAGCATCAAGATCTATAAGGATAGATCAAAACGCTTAATAGTACTTTCAAATGAGCACATACCTTGACATGATCTTGAAGGTGTTCAAGATGGACCAGTCAAAGAAGGAGTTCTTGCCTGAGTTGTAAGGTACGAAGTTAAGACTTAAAGCTCGACCACGGCAGAATAGAGAGAAAGGACGAAGGTCGTCCCCTATGCTTAAGACGTAGGCTCTTCAGTATGCTATGCTGTGTACCGCACCTGAAGTGTGCCTTGCCATGAGTCAGTCAAGGGGTACAAGAGTGATCCATGAATGGATCACAGACAGCGGTCAAAGTTATCCTTGGTAACTAGTGGACTAAGGAATTTTCTCGATTATGGAGGTGGTAAAAGAGTTCATCGTAAAGGTTACGTCGATGCAAGCTTAACACCTATCCGGATAGCTCTAAGAAGAGATACCGGATACGTATTATGGGGCAACAATTTAGAATAGCTCCAAGTAGAACAGTTATTTGGAATAGCTCCAAATAGAGCGTGGTAGCTACATCTAGGAGATGACATAGAGATTTGTAAAGCACACACAGATCTGAAAGGTTCGGACCCGTTGACTAAAACCTCTCTCACAAGCAACATGATAAAACCTAAAACTCTTGGGTATTAGTCACATGGCGATGTGACCTGTGAGTGTTAATCACATGGCGATGTGAACTAGATTATTGACTCTAGTGCAAGTGGGAGACTATTGGAAATATGCCCTAGAGGCAATAATAAAAGTGTTATTATTATATTTCCTTGTTCATGATAATTGTCTTTTATTCATGCTATAACTGTATTATCCGAAAATCGTAATACACGTGTGAATACATAGACTACAATATGTCCCTAGTGAGCCTCTAGTTGACTAGCTCGTTGTGATCAACAGATAGTCATGATTTCCTGGCTATGGACATTGGATGTCGTTGATAACGGGATCACATCATTAGGAGAATGATGTGATGGACAAGACCCAATCCTAAGACTAGCACAAAAGATCGTGTAGTTCATTTGCTAGAGCTTTGCCAATGTCAAGTATCTCTTCCTTCGACCATGAGAGCGTGTAACTCCTGGATACCGTAGGAGTGCTTTGGGTGTATCAAATGTCACAACGTAACTGGGTGACTATAAAGGTGCACTACAGGTATCTCCGAAAGTATCTATTGTTTTATGCGGATCGAGACTGGGATTTGTCACTCCGTGTAAACGGAGAGGTATCTCTGGGCCCACTCGGTAGGACATCATCATATGCGCAATGTGACCAAGGAGTTGATCACGGGATGATGTGTTACGGAACGAGTAAAGTGACTTGCCGGTAACGAGATTGAACAAGGTATTAGATACCAACGATCGAATCTCGGGCAAGTAACATACCGATAGACAAAGGGAATTGAATACGGGATTGATTAAGTCCTTGACATCGTGGTTCATCCGATGAGATCATCGTGGAACATGTGGGAGCCATCATGGGTATCCAGATCCCACTGTTGGTTATTGACCGGAGAACGTCTCGGTCATGTCTGCATGTCTCCCGAACCCGTAGGGTCTACACACTTAAGGTTCGATGATGCTATGGTTATAAAGGAATTTTGTATGTGGTTACCGAATGTTGTTCGGAGTCCCGGATGAGATCCCGGACGTCACGAGGAGTTCCGGAATGGTCCGGAGGTAAAGATTTATATATGGGAAGTCCTATTTTGGCCATCGGAAAATGTTCGGGATTTTTCGGTATTGTACCGGGAAGGTTCTAGAAGGTTCCGGAGTGGGGCCCACCTGCATGGGGGGACCCACATGGACGTGGGTAGTGGGGGCAAGGCCCCACACCCCTGGTCAAGGTGCACCAAGATCCCCCCTTAGAAGGAATAAGATCATATCCCGAAGGGATAAGATCAAGATCCCTAAAAAGGGGGGATAACAATCGGTGGGGAAGGAAATAATGAGATTTCTTTCCTCCCACCTTGGCCAGCGCCCCAATGGACTTGGAGGGCAAGAAACCAGCCCCTCCACCCCTATATATAGTGGGGAGGCGCATGGGAGCTATACACGAAGTTCTGGCGCAGCCCTCCCCCTCTCACAAGTACTCCTCCTCTCCCGCGGTGCTTGGCAAAGCCCTGCAGGATTGCCACGCTCCTCCACCACCACCACGCCGTTGTACTGCTGTTGGATGGAGTCTTCCTCAACCTCTTCCTCTCTCCTTGCTGGATCAAGGCGTGGGAGACGTCATCGGGCTGTACGTGTGTTGAACGTGGAGGTGCCGTGCGTTCGGCACTTGATCATCGGTGATTTGAATCACGACGAGTACGACTTCATCAACCCCGTTCACTTGAACGCTTCCGCTTAGCGATCTACAAGGGTATGTAGATGCACTCTCCTTCCACTCGTTGCTGGTCTCTCCATAGATAGATCTTGGTGATACGTAGGAAAATTTTTGAATTTCTGCTACGTTCCCCAACACTGTCTAGTCCAGTATGGTAATTTTTTTGCCCTAGTTTTCTAATTGTTTTTTCTATGGACCTAGATTGATCTAGGCTATGGAACGGTATTTTGATGCGGGCTCGTTGAGGTCACCCGTTAGACCTAAAACATATAAACAATAAAGTAATCTCCTAAAGTCTTCCATTCAGAGAAATTTAGATGAATTGCCTTATGATGCGACTGATCAGAAGAGAATTTGAGAATACAGAATCTTAAGAAGCAAGTTAATATTTTAACAAGCGGATTTTACAGCCACCATCTAAATTTGTTTATCCGCATAGGGACATTGGAGATTAATGCTGTCAACCATTCTCAATGTTTAACAACTACCATGATAGTTAAATAAAATGTATTCCTTTGCAGTAGGGAAAAATTGGCTTTACGCAAAACTGTAACCATAGAGCTTTCCACCAGCCAAATATGCATATAGAATAGCCTATTTCATTTCATTACTCTCTATGTGTTACTTTGCCAGCATATTCCATGTGCTGACCCGTTTCGGGCTGCAACGTAAATGTTACAGACTTTTCGGACGACGATTAAGGTGCTTTTAGGTCGTGGTTCTATACTCAGTGATGCCGTTGGAGTTGATGGACTCACTTATCTTCCAAGCCTTCCGTTGTTATCGTTATTAGATGGCCTTAAGCCATATTTATTGTAATAAGTTCTCTTTTGAGACACTCGATGTAATAAGTGTGTGATTGCTACTCTGTTATATATCCTTCAAGTACTGTGTGGTATCAGCATTACTGATCCAGGGATGACACCTGAGCACAGAGATTGGACCATTTGAGGTCTGGTCGCTACAAGATGGTATCAGAGCACACGCTGACTGTAGGACACGACCACCAAGCTAAAAGACCTAGATCACTACTCACTCTGTTATCTTTCTGACTTCTCATCTTTTCCTACTCTTTTAGGATGGCGGATGCAAGGAACAAGTTCACCCAACCGGATGAAGATACACCCTTTGGACGTCACTTGAAGGAAGTCACTAGATACCTGAACATAGGAGTACCAAGCTTCACCAGAACCTACAACGCCACTCTACCTGAAGAGGAGCGCCGGATGATTCAAGTTCAAGTTCCAGGAAGGACGTTCATGCCAGTCACTGAGCCCATAGAGTTTTCTTTTGATGCACCAACTTGGGATCTAGGAAAGAGCAGGGCAGCTCACATCGCCATGGGACGCATTGGAGAAGTCTATCGCAATGATCTCAAGGATACTATCTACCAGATTTGTGGGCATCGAGATGAGCACTGGGAGATGATCAGTACCAGGAAGGATAGATCAGTTGCAGCTTTTATCCAGGAGTTAAACCAGCACATTCGACGTCAGGAGAACCAGATATGCACTGACATGATAGATCTAAAGAAGGCAAAGACAAGAATCAAGGAATGAGAGGAAGAACTCAAGGCTACACGTGAAGATTATGAAGAGGAAATCAAAGTATTAGTGGAGAAGAATGACGATCTGAACAAGAAGATTGGAATATTTATGGGAGGCCCTACACTAGTAGAACAAGACGAAGAACCCAAGGAGATTTGCCCGGAAGACTACATCATCATCGACGACACCGACTCAGATCCAGATGATAGCGATGATGACTATGTTGATGAAGCTGGAGTAGATATAATGGAGTCTGCAACCGAAGAATATTTCTAGTAGACCACCAAATCAGTAGTAGTAGTCCACCATGTAAATATAGTAGTCCGAGCACTTTTGCGATAGTTAGATCGATTGTATGCCCTTGTTGATTGATTGAATGAAGTGAATTGTTTGCTTTTGCCTCATGTGCATATGGGTAGTGTTTTCTCTTTAGACCCCCCTCTATTCTTCAATCTCATCTTTTCTAAACCCTCAGATGCCTCCGAGACGTGACCCCGGATTTACCTTCCCACCGGAGCTCACTCAGTTGATCCAGTAGCAGACCATATTGATGTAGTTGCTAGTCCAAAACCAGAATCAGGGGAACAACAACAACCCACCGCCACCACCACCTGTTGATCATTTAGCCCGTTTTCTTAGGCTGAATCCGCCGGTGTTTTCTAGTAGCACCGAGCCGATAGTAGCAGATGATTGGCTCCGCAAGACAGAAAGGGAGTTGACCACCGCAGGATGCACAGATGCGGAAAAAGTGAAGTTTGCCGCACATCAGCTTGAAGGACCCGCAACATCATGGTGGGAGAATTTCACAGCCACTTCCCCTGTTGACACTGTCACGTGGGACCAGTTTCAGAAGGCTTTTCGTGCTGCCCATGTTTCAGCAGGAGCTATGGCCATGAAGAAGCGAGAGTTTCGCAACTTGTGCCAAGGAGGACAGACAGTTGACCAGTATGTGGAGGACTTTAGTAAATTAGCATGTTATGCCCCAGATGACGTTTCTACGGATGCGGCTAAGCAGGAGAAGTTTCTGGAAGGACTGAATGATGAGTTGAGCATGCATTTAATGGTAGCAACCTTCAACAACTACCACAACTACCAGGAGTTGGTAGATCGTGCTCTCATGATTGAAGGGAAGCAACAACAGATTGAGAATCGCAAGAGGAAGTATGGACAAGGGAAGTACAATTCAGGAGCTCAGCAGAAGCCACGTTTTACCCCTAGACCGGGAGGACATTTTCAGCATACCCATGGAGGAGGTAGCTCGCACAATCACAATGGCACCAAGAATGGTAATGGGAATAGAGGAAGCAACGGCCAAAACCGCACCAACCCATCGACCCCAGCCAAGAGAGACCTGAGCCAAGTCACTTGTTTTAAGTGCCAGAAGACCGGACATTATGCCAACGAATGTCCTGAATCACAGAATGGTAAATGGCAATGGAAGCTCTGGGAAGAAGCCGAACCCTTTCAACAGGGACAGGTGAACCACGTTAACGTGGAGGAGGTTGAAGAGCAGCCGGATGGAGTAATCGGTAAGTTTTTGGTTAAGTCATTTACTGCACTCGTTCTTTTTGATACCGGTGCATCACATTCATACATATCAAGGGGATTTGTGGATAAGTATAGTCTACCCACCAAAGTTCTTAGAACACCTATGTTAGTAAGCTCACCAGGAGCGGAGTATATGGCTAGCCAAGGATGTTTTCAAGTGCCATTGAGTATAGGTAGGCATGTGTTTCCCTCGGATTTGATCATTTTGGAATCACAAGGATTGGATGTAATTCTGGGTATGGGTTGGCTGTCGATGTATGGGGGAAACATCGATTGCGCCAGTAAGTCGATCTTGCTTACCACCCCAGAAGGGAGAAGGATCAAGTATGTATCCCGGCATATGCCGAAAAGGACTCAAGTAAATTGTCTAACAGGAGTTGTGCAGGAGGAAGTACCAGTAGTGAAGGATTTCCCTGTTGTATTTCCAGAAGAGTTGCCAGGCATGCCACCGGATAGAGATATTGAGTTTTTGATTGAGCTTTTGCCAGGCACAGGGCCAATATCAAAGAGACCATATAGGATGCCCGCAAAGGATTTGGTGGAGATTAAGAAGCAGATTAAGGAGTTACTGGATAAAGGATATATTCACCCAAGTTCTTCATCTTGGGGTTCGCCAGTACTTTTAGTGGAGAAGAAAGATGGATCATTAAGGATGGTTGTTGATTATCGAGGATTAAATGAAGTAACCATCAAGAACAAATGCCCACTACCGATGATCAATGATCTGTTTGATGAATTGCAAGGAGCTAAGGTATTTTCCAAGATCGATCTGCGATCAGGATACCACCAGTTGAAGATTCGAGAACAGGATATACCTAAGACGGCTTTTACCACTAGGTATGGGCTGTACGAGTATACCGTTATGTCATTTGGTCTGACTAATGCACCTACATATTTTATGAACATGCTGAACAAAGTGTTTATGGAGTTTTTGGATAAGTTCGTCGTAGTGTTCATTGATGATATCCTTGTTTACTCGAAGAATGAGGAGGAGCATAAGGAGCATTTGCGTTTGGTACTTGGTAAGCTCAGAGAACACCAGTTATATGCCAAGTTTAGCAAATGTGAGTTTTGGTTGAAAGAAGTTGGATTTCTCGGACACGTTATATCCGGAGAAGGTATAGCAGTAGATCCCACTAAGGTTGATACCGTGACAAATTGGGAAGCCCCAACAACAGTTGGAGAGATCCGGAGTTTTCTTGGACTCGCAGGATACTACCGGAGATTCATTGAGAATTTCTCAAAGATTGCGAAGCCTATGACGGAGTTGTTGAAAAAGGATACCAAGTTCATATGGACTGAAGAATGTGAGGCTAGTTTCCAGGAGTTAAAGAAATGTTTGGTTACCTCACCAGTACTGATTTTGCCAGATCAGACCAAGGATTATGAGGTGTATTGCGACGCTTCACGTCGAGAACTTGGAGCAGTGCTTATGCAGGAAGGAAGAGTGGTTTCCTATGCCTCACGACAGCTTAAGCCGCATGAGTTAAATTATGCTACGCATGATTTGGAGTTAGCAGCCGTAGTGCATGCGTTAAAAACTTGGAGACATTTTCTCATTGGAAACCATTGTGAGGTGTACACGGATCACAAGAGTTTGAAGTATATTTTCACGCAGAAGGAGTTGAATCTCAGGCAAAGGAGATGGTTGGAGCTCATCAAGGATTATGATATGAAATTTCATTATCACCCCGGAAAGGCTAATGTAGTAGCTGACACGTTGAGCCGTAAAAGCCACGTCAACACACTAATGACGGGAGATTTACCAAGGGAGTTAGCCGAAAATCTTCGAGAGCTATGTTTGGAAATAGTTCCAAGAGGCTATGTAGCAGCATTGGAGATTCAGTCTACTTTGATGGATAAGATCAGAGAAGCTCAAAAGACTGACAAGGAGATTGCTTCTATTAAGGAGAAAATGAGCAAAGGAAAAGCTAAAGGATTTCGTGAGGATGAGGACGATACCTTATGGTTTGAAGACCATGTTTATGTACCAAATATTCGGAGATCAGGAAGTTAATTTTACAATAGGCCCATAATTCACTATATTTGATTCACCCAGGAAATACCAAAATGTATTTGGATTTGAAGGACACCTTCTGGTGGGCCGGAATGAAGAAGGATATTGATAGTCGGCCGTAATGGCCACCAGGGCATCGTCGCAGCTTAACTGATAGAACTGCCAGTCTATCAGTTCCATGGAGATAACCGGATCTTCTTCAAGTACGGAATCGAGGGCCCGGTCAGGGTCCTCTGGTTGTGGAGAAGGGCTGCTGACCTCCTTTATGGCTTTTCGCAGTTCCTGCCGTAAAATGGCAAGGTGAATACTTACGACTAAGAATACGGGAAAAATGGGAGCAGGGAGATATAACTTACCCAGCTTTGAGGATTGTACATGGAGAATCCATCCCGTGGCTTGATGCGGGTGAACTCCTCTTCCTAACCCTTGAACAGTTCGAACAGAATCTTCGCTAGAGCGGCAGCATTGTCCGGACCCTTACGCCCGCAGCGGGTGGCGTCATCCGCCCCGTTATAACACCACAAGGGGTGCCCACGATATTGAAGTGGCTGCACTCCCCGCATTATGCAAATCGACATAACTTCAGTTATTGTCAATCCTGATCGAGCCAGTGCTTTGATCCGGTTCATCAGATAGGGGACATCTCCGTTGTCTTTCGCCTGGGGGCTCCGTGGGTGCCAACTTCGGCGCTTCTTCAGAGGAGCATTGTTGAACTCAGGTAGACCCCACCGAACAGGGTCCGGAAGGGGGACGTCCTCCATATAAAACCATTCTGAAGGCCAGTCTTCGGACGGCTTCTTCGGGGTACCGGACAGGTATCCAGTATCGGCGATGCGCCATATTTCGGCTCCGCTCACTTGATAAAGTGATTCCCTTTGTGTGCGAGGGACAAGGTATAATAGCCTTTTCCACAGCTCGAAGTGAGCCTCGCAGCCTAGGAACAACTCGCAGAGAGCAACATAGTCGGCGATATGAAGAATGGAGGCAGGGGTGAGATTGTGTAATTGGAGGCCGTAGAACTCCAGGAGCCCGCGGAGGAACGGATGAATTGGAAATCCAAGTCCCCTTAGTAATTAAGGAACAAGGCAGACCCGTTCCCCCATGGAGGGACAAGGAAAGCTCTCCGCTTGCGCCCCGCCATTGTAGGTGGCAAGCCCGGCTCGAACGGGCACCATATACGCCGGAGGGAGAAATACCTTAGTCTGCAGCTCGACTAATCGACTATGCGGGACTGAACACCTCTCCCAATCGTCGGGCTTAGGGCTACGGGGGCGGGAGGAGGAGCTACGGAGGTCAGCCATGCTGGAATGGATCTTTCTGAAACACGCTCTGATGAACTCTCACTGGGGGAGGATGGTATGGATCGGATCTAAGAATCCCCATTCCTTTAATAGAAAATTTATTTATGGCTAGGGGGTGAAGGTAAAAACGCCCTGGCGCCTCGTATTCGCTCGACGCGTGGGAGAAAGCCCTTATTGGGCACAGAAGCCAAGATGTTCAACATTTATGGAGCCGGACACTGCTTACGAACACTTGAAAGTTGGAGAAGAACCCTCCTTGCAATGTCGAAGACAACACTGCGCGACGGACTCATCGTCATTGAAGCCTGGTTCGGGGGCTACTGAGGGAGTCCTAGATTAGGGGGTCTCCGGACAGCCGGACTATATCCTTTGGCCGAACTGTTAGACTATGAAGATACAAGATTGAAGACTTCGTCTCGTGTCCGGATGGGACTCTACTTGGCGTGGAAGGCAAGCTAGGCACTACGGATATGTATATCTCCTCCTTTGTAACCGACCTTATGTAACCCTAGCCCTCTTCGGTGTCTATATAAAACGGAGGGTTTTAGTCCATAGGCCAACAGACAATCATACCATAGGCTAGCTTCTAGGGTTTAGCCTCTCTGATCTCGTGGTAGATCTACTCTTGTACTACCCATATCATCAATATTAATCGAGCAGGACGTAGGGTTTTACCTCCATCAAGAGGGCCCGAACCTGGGTAAAACTTCGTGTCCCCTGCCTCCTGTTACCATCCGCCTAGACGCACAGTTCGGGACCCCCTACCCGAGATCCGCCGGTTTTAACGCTGACAGTAGCCGTGTTCGGTATCCAGCGATCCGTCCAGATGGAGATGGATTCACCATCCCCAACTCTCTTGATCAAGCCTTGCTCCAACGCATCTCGACCTGAAATAATAGCTTTCCACGTAGCAGACGCCGAGCGAGGCGCTGTAGCGTCCAGGAAACTACAGTTATGGAAATACTTGCCTTTCAGAACTCGCGAACACAAGGAGTCAGGGTGTGTCATTAGTCGCCACCTGTGCTTACCAAGTAGGGCTAAATTAAAAAGCTCAAAGTCACGAAAACCCATGCCTCCTTCTGCTTTCGGTACAGAGAGATTCTGCCAAGACAACCAATGAAGAGATCTCCTGTCAATATCACTGCTCCAGCAATATTTAGCCATGGAAGAAGTTAATTGTGAGTAGACCCCCTTGGTCAGTTGAAAGCAAGACATGCTGAACGTAGGGATGGCTTGGACCACTGATTTGAGCAAAACTTCCCTCCCAGCACATGACAAATTCTTTTCTGACCAACCTTGCATCTTACTCCGGCTTCTCTCACCAATATGAGAGAAACTTCCACTTGTGATCCTGCCGACCGCTGTTGGTAAACCCAAGTAGCATTCGGTAAAAGCTTCCACAAGAATTCCTAGTGTCTGTTTAATCTCAGCCCTTAGAGGTGGTAACACATTAGGACTGAAGTAAACTGCACTCTTCTCCCGGTTTACTGCCTGTCCAGAGCAGGCAACATAAATCATGAGGATATCATTCAATCTATTTGCACTTTCCACCTTTACATTCATAAAGATTAAATTGTCGTCCGTAAAAAGCAAATGATTAACCCAGGGCGAGTGAACACTCATCCTAATGCCTCGATCAATATATGCACCGCCATAATAATTCATTAAGGATATGAGGCCCTCACTAGTAGAAAAAGGGCCTTTAGTCCCGGTTCATAAGGGCCTTTAGTCCCGGTGACTAAAGGGTCGTTACTAAAGCCTCCCCCTTTAGTCCCGGTTGAACCGGGACTAAAGGCCCTCCACGTGGCCGCTGCCTGGAGGTCCACCTTTAGTCCCGGTTGGTAACACCAACCGGTACTAAAGGAAATTTTATGATTTTTTTGATTTTTTTATTTTCAAATTTCTGAATTATTTTAACCTCTAATCTCTAATCACCCCTCATCACTGCTTAATTTAACCTCTAATCTCTAATCACCCCTCATCATTCCAAATCATCTAACTTCTCGGACGGTCACCCATTCTCTCACTACTCCAGCCTGAGCACGCTTAACTTTCGGTTTCTATTCTCCCTCGTTTCCAAGTCTGCACTTGTTGTTTTCCTGACAATAGTAAGATGTCAATCCTATTAACCCTCAGGAATTTAGCTTGAGCATGAAGTCACACATTTCACTCTCTGAGTTTGAAACTATTGTTCTAAAAAACAATATTTATTTAGTAACACTAATATTTCTTGAATAAGTAGTTTGACCATAGTTTGACCAGATTTGACCAAAATTCAAAAAAAGGAAATAATTATTTAGTAACACAAATATTTCTTGAATAAGTAGTTTGACCATTGTTTGACCATAGTTTGACCAGTTTTGACCAAAATTCAAAAAAACTGAAATAATTATTTAGTAACACTAATATTCTTGAATAATTATTTAGTAAAACTAATACTTTTTGAATAAGTAGTTCGATGTGACGCCCGGATAATCAAGCTACAGTAACCTCTGCTAATGATGCCACATCACCACTCTTACTGTTGTAAATCTCACGATGATTCAATCTCGTTCGAATTCAAGATTCAAAATCAAGTCAAACGGTAAAGTTTTCAAACATTAAAATTAAAATGTTCTAGAGGTGGCAAATAATGCTTAGGTAATTATGGTGGAGGATCACATTTTTATAAAATAATTAAAAGCACTAAACTAAATAAAACAGTGGCTTAAACAAATAATTAAATGCATTTTATAATTATTAAAACATTAAACTATTTTATTAGGTAGGAGAAATTCATGTGGCAATAGAGTATTTATAAATACTAATTTAGGGGCTAGTGGTATATTTTATATAACTAAAAATAAAGTAAAACTAATATGAAAACAGGAACTATAAATAAATAAAAACAACAAGAAAAGAAAACAGAAACCCCCCTTCCCCAGTGGGCTTCGTGGCCCAGCCGGCCAACCTGGCCACCAGTCAGGCCGGCCCATTCCCAGCACCCCTCCCTGGCCTATATGGCCCGACTCCCTCGACGAAACCCTAACCCCCTCCCCCACTCACCAGCACGATCCCCACCTCTCCTCTCGCCCCCACTCCCTCCCCCCCCCCCGATCCAATCGGGATCGGGCCCGAACCCATCGCCGCCTCCCCATCGCCCCTGGCGCACGCCCCCGACATCGCCCGATCCCACGACCCCGCTCCTCCCTCTCCCCCGACCTAGATCGAGGGGCAACGACGCCCCTCGCCCGGAGCACCATCGCCGGTCACCGCCCGATGGCTTCACCGGCCGAGGCCACCTCGCCGCCGCCCGTCATCGCCCCTCCTTCTCCTCCCGTCCGTGTGCCGCCCCGGCCTCTCCACCCCCGATCTGGAGCGGGGGCTCAACCCCGCGGCGCCCCGAGCCCCGATGCCGCGCCGTCGCCACCGCCGCCACCCGAGGACCGCCGCGTCGACAACGCCGCCTCGCCGGACCTCCTCGCCGGTCGGCTTCCTCCATGACGCATCGTCCCCGACGTCCTCCTCAACCCCCACTGCCTAGACCCTACGCGCCCCTCCCCGTGAGCACCTCCCCTTCTCTATGTTCCGTCCCGGCCCGCGCTCACCGCGTCGACGACCCCGCTCCCCCCACCCGCGCCCCCTCGCGCTCGTGCCGGCGCCTGGCCATCGGCTCGCGCGCCCGCAGTCCCTGGCCACCGGCCTTATGCCGGTCCGCCACCGCAGCGCTCCGGTGCTCCTCCGCCGCCGCCGCCGGTGGTCACCTGCCATGGGGCCGCCACCGGCCATGGCCTCGCCTCCTTCTGTGCGGGTGCCCGATCGGTCCCCGCCCCGCTTTGCGCCCAGCGCCCAGCGCCCGCATACCCGCTATGGCCCCCTGTGCCACTGACCAGAGGGGCCCACGCCCCATAACGTTTTATTAAAAAAAGGAATTAAAAATAAAAATAATAAATAAAAATAAAAATGATTTAATAAAATTAATTATTAATAATTAATTATCTAATGAATTAATTAAGTTAATTAATCCGGTTTAATTAATTTAATTAACTAGTTAGGTTAATTAAATAGTAATTAAATTAACTAATCTGTAATTAACCTAAAGAGAGATGACAGGTGGGTCCCACTGGACCCACATGTCAGGTTGACCAAGTCAACTCTGTTGACTGCTGATGTCAGCATGACATCATGCTGACGTCATAAATCCATTTTTCGAATTAATTAATAATTAATTAAATTCCAGAAATTAATAAAATCTTTAGAAAATCATATCTTTTAATCCATAACTCGGATTAAAATATTTTCAACATGAAAGTTGCTCAGAACGACGAGACGAATCCCGGATACGCAACTCCGTTCGTCCGCCACACCCCCTAACCTATCAACCCGCAACTTTCCCCCCTCCGGCTCCTCTGCCCGAAAACACGAAACACCGGGGATATTTTCCCGGATGTTTCCCCCCTTAACCGGTACCACCTCATACCACGCTAGGGCACGCCTAGCACCATTACTTGTCTTGTCATGCACCGTCATGCTTATGTTTGCATTATATTTATTGTTTCTTCCCCCTCTTCTCTCCGGTAGACTACGAGACCGACGCTGCTGCTGCCCAGTTCGACTACGGAGTTGACGACCCCTCTCTCTTGCCAGAGCAACCAGGCAAGCCCCCCCCCCCTTGATCACCAGATATCGCCTATTCTACTCTATACTGCTTGCATTAGAGTAGTGTAGCATGTTACTGCTTTCTGTTATACCTATCCTGATGCATAGCCTGTCCTTGTTACTACTGTTGTTACCTTTACCTGCAATCCTATATGCTTAGTATAGGATGCTAGTATTTTCATCTGTGGCCCTACATTCTTGTCCGTCTGCCGTGCTATACTATCGGGCCGAGATCACTCGGGAGGTGATCTCGGGTATATACTATATACTTGTACATGATACATGTGGAGACTATAGTCGGGTCGGCTGGTGGAGCACCCGCGAGTGAATCTTTGTGGCGGAGCGTCAGGGCAGGTTGAGACCGCCTAGGAGAGAGGCGGGCCTGGCCCTGTTCAGCGTTCGCGGATACCTAACACGCTTAACGAGATCTTGGTATTTGATCTGAGTTGGTTACGAGCCTATACGCACTAACCATCTACGCGGGAGTAGTTATGGGTATCCCGGCGTCGTGGTATCAGCCGAAGCACTTCGTGACGTCAGCGACTGAGTGGCACGCGCCGGATTGGACTGGAACGCCACTAGGCTAGGTCTGCTTCCGGTCGCGTATGCAACGTGCAGGTGTGCTCAGGGCGATGGGCCCAGACCCCTGCGCGCTTAGGTTTAGACCGGCATGCTGGCCTCTCCGTTGAGCCTAGGTGGGGCTGCGACGTGTTCTTCTTCCGCGGCCAGGCATGACCCAAGAAAGTGTGTCCGGCCAAATGGGATCAAGCGTGCTGGGTAAGTTGGTACACCCCTGCAGGGAAGTTAATCTATTCGAATAGCCGTGATCTTCGGTAACAGGACGACTTGGAGTTGTACCTTGACCTTATGACAACTTGAACCGGATACTTAATAAAACACACCCTTCCAAGTTCCACAGACAACCCGGTGATCGCTTTTCTACAGGGCGACGAGGAGAGGATCGCCGGGTAGGATTATGCTATGCGATGCTACTGGAGATGCTACTTGGAGATGCTACTTGGAGGACTTTAGTCTACTCTCTTCTACATGCTGCAAGATGGAGGCTGCCAGAAGCGTAGTCTTCAATAGGAATAGCTATCCCCCTCTTATTCTGGCATTCTGCAGTTCAGTCCACTGATATGGCCTCCTTACACATATACCCATGCATATGTAGTGTAGTTCCTTGCTTGCGAGTACTTTGGATGAGTACCCACGGTTGCTTTCTCCCCCCCTTTTTCCCCCTTTCCTTTCTTTCTGGTTGTCGCAACCAGATGCTGGAGTCCAGGAGCCAGACGCCACCTTCGACGACGACTCCTACTACACCGGAGGTGCCTACTACTATGTGCAGCCCGCTGACGACGACCTGGAGTAGTTTAGGAGGATCCCAGGCAGGAGGCCTACACCTCTTTCGATCTGTATCCCAGTTTGTGCTAGCCATCTTATGGCAACTTGTTTAACTTATGTCTGTACTCAGATATTGTTGCTTCCGCTGACTCGTCTATGATCGAGCACTTGTATTCGAGCCCTCGAGGCCCCTGGCTTGTATTATGATGCTTGTATGACTTATTTATGTTTTAGAGTTGTGTTGTGATATCTTCCCGTGAGTCCCTGATCTTGATCGTACACATTTGCGTGCATGATTAGTGTACGATTGAATTGGGGGCGTCACAAGTTGGTATCAGAGCCAGCTGCCTGTAGGAATCCCCCTTCCACACTCCTTGGCCGAAGTCGAGTCTAGACATTGCAAAAACTTTTACTAACTTGGCTGTGTGCCTTACAGGCCCACGTCGCCATCGGGTGGTACTAGGATCTTTTACTCCTCGACCTTTACTCTGGGACTCTGATCTCTCCTCTATGCGGGTTAAATGAAGTTTACTAAATCTAACATTAGGATCTCGTTATCACTTCCACCCGGAGAGCCCCTTATTACTAATGATCGTCTGCTGCACCAGAAGACCCTGAAGATACTCTCCGCTGTTAACCCGAGAACTTGTGTTCATCGCGTTTGCAATTCACCTTCCACCGCAAACCCTTATGGATAACTACTTGCATTTGTTATTCTTACATTCATCCCCAGTGGTCTTGTTATTACAAGATACCCTGAAAAACTCGTCGTTGTTTCGATAATCCCTTGAGCTTACTGCCTTGCTGTTCTTTGTCACTTGAATACCCCTTCAAATAAATCCTCGCACTTGTCGAGTATCCGATCATCCCCAGTTGTTCATGAGTTTCACAAAAGTCTTCAAAATAATATTCGATCTTCCGAAAATCCTCTGGAGCCTTTGGCTCTTGAAATTCTTGCTTGCTTGCATTATGGTTAATCCCATAAGTCTCGTAGTCTTAATGACATTCCTTGTCTTTATCATTTTGAGTCTGTTGACTCAATATTCTGCGAGTACACGCAATCATCATTGATCCTTATAAATTACCTTTCCGGCTGAGCTTCCATTCTTTTAACTGGAATTGGTTCTCGACCAATCCAATTGTCGTTGATTGTACCCTAAGGCTATTCAACTTATCCATCCCTAATCAGAGCATTGCTTCTGATCCCTTGATTTGGAAATCATAATTCCTTTGCATTTGACAATTGAGTTAGTCAGTTGTTTCTATAATCTGATCTCCTTGCATTCTTCTTCCTCTAGTTGAGTACCGATACTCGTATCAGATCCTTTGTGGACCATCAAGTCCTTTGTTGGATTGTTATCCGACAGTGTCCTTCACATTTGATCACTTTGTGAGTTCTTCCCCTGATACATAATGCCTTTGTTAAGTTGTATCCTCTGCTTGGCCAACCATGCTCTGCTTTCGGGCTTGTGTTATTTACTCTTGAAACTTGTGGTATATGTTTCTAAGAAGTCCCTATGGGTTGAACATATGCCTTCTCTAAACCGTGTGAACCCGAAAGTTTTCACGAGTCATACTCTTCTGGTGCTTCACCAGATAAAATTTCAACACTGCAACTTCATCGAACGTGAGAAGTGAATGAAAGGTTATGCATTGGGGAAGTGGGAGTCGACCTTGAACTTGTGTTCATGCCCATGGACACGATGTAGATCTTATCATTAAAGCTTCTCTTAAATGAATTATTCCTTTGGTATAAGTTCATCTTATATCTAGGATCTGGCCTTCTGCAATCGTGGTTCCGACCATGATTGTTCTTCTTTGATCTCATTTCTCGGACAAGTTAAAACAATTGTCTTCTATGGATCAATACACCAGTCCAACCTTTACTTTGATCTTGTGTCGAGTATTACCCCCCTGGTATCTCGAGATTATCATGGAACTGCATAACTTTTTATGAGTTCTTCATCAAGTGCTACCTTCCCACTGATTCCAATTTTTCGCGGGCTCTGAGTTATTGAACACTCAAAGACCCCGATAACTGAACCGAGTCCGCTCTACGGTTCAACAACTCTTCAGTAAGCTTCTATAAGTATGAGTTTGTACCCGATCATGCCATTCCTAGCCTGTTTGGCTATATCATTGTTGTGACGATTCTAACTGTGCTACCTGGTCCTTATTCTCGGAGCACCAATTTTCGACGATGAACTAACCTTACGTCGATCCTCATCGTCATATCATTTCACCTTAAACAACAAGCTTGAGTTCGAGTTTGTGTCGTAACTGTGGTTCCAATAACCTCTTGCTTCATCATTCCTTTGACTTGATGTCGTCGCTGATTGACTACATCTGCATGAAATCTCTCGACAATTGTGTCATGATCATCATCAACCTTATGAGCTCGTCCAGGAATTCAATTGAATTCATGATGGGTAATACCATCCTTGCCCCTCGATGATTCCTGTTCTCATCGACCACTTTATTGCCTTCCGTTCAACACAACTTGTTCGTGTTTTGTGTAAACATTGAGATCACTGCTACCCAGCAGTTGATCTTCCTTACCTCAGAAGTATTACCATCTCTTTTTGTCAAGAATGTGGTGAGAATTTCACCACCTCTTAATAATTCTTGATACCATAATACTTCTTGCCATCTTCGTTCATTCCTTGGTCCCCGTATTGTTTTCAACCGGAATACCGACAATGGAGCTATGACGTGTGAATTCAAAACTTCTAGCAACCCTATTGCTTTGAAGTGAATGGGCGATAGTTCATTCTAAGTCCTTCGCTAATTGAATCACCATTCTGACATTGCTCGTGCAACCCAACCCATATTTCGGGCGCACCTTTCAACCAATGTTTAATTGTGTATGTTTTCCTCGAGCATACTTCCTTATATCATTTGATCTGACAAATGTCATCTTCTTGTTCACATTATTGTGGAAATCCATCCGTTTGGAATTCTCGATGGATTGGCGCTGAGCCCATTAGCCACCTCCTTGTCCTCTCCTTGGGTTAATGATGAACTCTTGTTAACGAAAGTCACTTCATAGTTCATTCCCGAGAATCTTACAGTGTCATTCCGTCAATTTGTGTTGCACCTTTCTTCTCAGGCATCCTGAGCCTGAGGTATCCTAACACCAATCATACCTGAATCTCCGTCAGATATGATGATTGGGACAACTTTCCAAGAGTTATGATGTTGATCCTTTGATGACCCGGTAACCTGATGTCATGCCTAGCACCCCCCCCCCCCCCGGCTGGAGGACCTATCAGTATAGATTCCTTTTCAGCAAGGTTATCCATTCATCCATGAGGAAATTGTAAGACTTATTCTACAAGTTATTCCTGATGGACCCTTCGTGTTTCCAAAGTCTGATCTTCACCTGAAGACCATGTCAATGCTATCTCGAAGCATGCCAATGGTACTCCGATTTGCAACAGGAACATTTGAAGCACGATGCTAGATTTTATTTATCATTTATCCTAACACCGTTGTATGGGTAATATCATGAGATTCCTCCCCCCCTTACCTAAATGGTTTTCTACTTTATATCCTGTCATGGATATCTTGCTCTGCTTGTCCTTGGGAAGGATATACCCTTGAAATATGTGTTTAAACATATTTTCCTTTCCATTGTTCTGTTTAATCTGATGATCATGTTTTCCTTCCATTGGTTTGTTTAAACCTTTTCTATGATCTATATGATATAAGCAGTAATAATCCACTGCTTGTGCAAACACCTCGATGTACAACTCTGTCAGTAAGACCCTGTTTCTAGTGTTGATGACATTTCGGTAGTCACCGACGGACGGGAACTTTGCCTATTGGTCCGCCTCGTTCAACAAGCAGGAAAATGGTTCTCTTCGTCCCTCACCCTTGGTATCGACGTTGTTGCCGACTTAATCGACAAGCTACCCTCTGACATGCCTTGCTTGCATGATCGCGCAAGACGTCTCCTCCCTTCCTACTTTAACCCACTTGTTGGGCCCATAACCCACAGTTCCACAGGATCGAAACCTGACTCTCCTGTACACCCTGTTGTCAGAGTTATTCCTCGTGCTTGACCTTGTATGTAATTCACGGGCCACTTGCCTGTTGATCTATTCTGGTATCAGACACAATACTTATTCCCGTTGCTCAGAACCCCTTTCGCACTCTGCTTCAGGAAATGAACGATTGCCTATCTGCTTGAAACTTCTTATTGCACCGTCTTACTTTGCTCTCGATATGTGTAATTCGTTCAACTCGAGAGATACTCATATGTTCATTCTTGGGATACCCCCGAGTTGGATTTCCCTTATAACATCCTATCATTGTAGAGCTCCTTACCTATTCGTAAGTACGATGGAGTTCCCCGAAGAAAGGACGACAACTTCATCATGATGCTTTGGAATAAAGACTTGAAGACATCAACGAAAGGGATTGACTTCTTCGAGGAGATCCGTTTGAATGTCGTAACCAGAGCTTTCCCCCTTACTCCCCTCTTAAATCTCGGGACGAGATTTCTTGTAGTGGAGGAGAATTGTGACGCCCGGATAATCAAGCTACAGTAACCTCTGCTAATGACGCCACATCACCACTCTTACTGTTGTAAATCTCACGATGATTCAATCTCGTTCGAATTCAAGATTCAAAATCAAGTCAAACGGTAAAGTTTTCAAACATTAAAATTAAAATGTTCTAGAGGTGGCAAATAATGCTTAGGTAATTATGGTGGAGGATCACATTTTTATAAAATAATTAAAAGCACTAAACTAAATAAAACAGTGGCTTAAACAAATAATTAAATGCATTTTATAATTATTAAAACATTAAACTATTTTATTAGGTAGGAGAAATTCATGTGGCAATAGAGTATTTATAAATACTAATTTAGGGGCTAGTGGTATATTTTATAAAACTAAAAATAAAGTAAAACTAATATGAAAACAGGAACTATAAATAAAAAAACAACAAGAAAAGAAAACAGAAACCCCCCCTTCCCGAGTGGGCTTCGTGGCCCAGCCGGCCAACCTGGCCACCAGTCAGGCCGGCCCATTCCCAGCACCCCTCCCTGGCCTATATGTCCCGACTCCCTCGACGAAACCCTAACCCCCTCCCCCACTCACCCGCACGATCCCCACCTCTCCTCTTGCCCCCACTCCCTCCCCCCCGATCCAATCGGGATCGGGCCCGAACCCATCGCCGCCTCCCCATCGCCCCTGGCGCACGCCCCCGACGTTGCCCGATCCCACGACCCCGCTCCTCCCTCTCCCCCGACCTAGATCGGGGGGCAACGACGCCCCTCGCCCCGAGCACCATCGCCGGTCACCGCCCGGTGGCTTCACCGGCCGAGGCCACCTCGCCGCCGCCCGTCATCGCTCCTCCTTCTCCTCCCGTCCGTGTGCCGCCCCGACCCCTCCACCCCCGATCTGGAGCGGGGGCTCAACCCCGCAGCGCCCCGAGCCCCGATGCCGCGCCGTCGCCACCGCCGCCACCCGAGGACTGTGTCGACAACGCCGCCTCGCCGGACCTCCTCGCCGGTCGGCTTCCTCCACGACGCGTCGTCCCCGACGTCCTCCTCAACCCCCACTGCCTAGACCCTACGCGCCCCTCCCCGTGAGCACCTCCCCTCCTCTATGTTCCGTCCCGGCCCGCGCTCACCGCGTCGACGACCCGCTCCCCCCACCCGCGCCCCCTCGCGCTCGTGCCGGCGCCTGGCCATCGGCTCGCGCGCCCGCAGTCCCTGGCCATCGGCCTTATGCCGGTCCGCCATCGCAGCGCTCCGGTGCTCCTCCGCCGCCGCCGCCGGTGGTCACCTGCCATGGGGCCGCCACCGGGCATGGCCTCGCCCCCTTCTGTGCGGGTGCCCGATCGGTCCCCGCCCCGCTTTGCGCCCAGCGCCCGGCGCCCGCATACCCGCTATGGCCCCCTCTGCCACTGACCAGAGGGGCCCACGCCCCATAACGTTTTATTAAAAAAAGGAATTAAAAATATAAATAATAAATAAAAATAAAAATGATTTAATAAAATTAATTATTAAATAATTAATTATCTAATGAATTAATTAAGTTAATTAATCCGGTTTAATTAATTTAATTAACTAGTTAAGTATAATTAAACTGTAATTAGATTAACCTAAACCCTAATTAACCTAATTAGAGGATGACAGGTGGGTCCCCCCCTGGACCCACATGTCAGGTTGACCAAGTCAACTCTATTGACTGCTGACGTCAGCATGACATCATGCTGACGTCATAAATCCATTTTTTCAAATTAATTAATTAATTAATTAAATTCCAGAAATTAATAAAATCTTTAGAAAATCATATCTTTTAATCCGTAACTCGGATTAAAATATTTTCAACATGAAAGTTGCGCAGTCCGTTCGTCCGCCACACACCCCTAACCTATCGAACTCGCAACTTTCCCCCTCCGGCTCCGCTGCCCGAAAACACGAAACCCCGGGGATATTTTCCCGGATGTTTCCCCCCTTAACCGGCATCACCTCATACCACATTAGGGCACGCCTAGCATCGTTACTTGTCATGTCATGCATCGATATGCATCTGTTTACATGGTATTCATTGTTTCTTCCCCCTCTTCTCTCTGGTAGACTACGAGACCGACACTGCTGCTGCCCAGTTCGACTACGGAGTTGACGACCCCTCTCTCTTGCCAGAGCAACCAGGCAAGCCCCCCCTCCCTTGATCACCAGATATCGCCTATTCTACTCTATACTGCTTGCATTAGAGTAGTGTAGCATGTTACTGCTTTCTGATTATACCTATCCTGATGCATAGCCTGTCCTTGATACTACTGTTGTTACCTTTACCTGCAATCCTATATGCTTAGTATAGGATGCTAGTATTTTCATCTGTGGCCCTACATTCTTGTCCGTCTGCCGTGCTATACTATCGGGCCGTGATCACTCGGGAGGTGATCACGGGTATATACTATATACTTTATACATGATACATGTGGAGACTAAAGTCGGGTCGGCTGGTGGAGCACCCGCCAGTGAATCTTTGAGGCGGAGCGTCAGGGCAGGTTGAGACCGCCTAGGAGAGAGGTGGGCCTGACCCTGTTCGGCGTTCGCGGATACTTAACACGCATAACGAGATCTTGGTATTTGATCTGAGTTGGTTACGAGCCTATACGCACTAACCATCTACGCGGGAGTAGTTATGGGTATCCCGGCGTCGTGGTATCAGCCGAAGCACTTCGTGACGTCAGCGACTGAGTGGCGCGCGCCGGATTGGACTGGAACGCCACTAGGCTAGGTCTGCTTCCGGCCGCGTACGCAACGTGCAGGTGTGCTCAGGGCGATGGGCCCAGACCCCTGCGCGCTTAGGTTTAGACCGGCGTGCTGGCCTCTCCGTTGAGCCTAGGTGGGGCTGCGACGTGTTCATCTTCCGCGGCCGGGCATGACCCAGGAAAGTGTGTCCGGCCAAATGGGATCAAGCGTGCTGGGTAAGTTGGTGCACCCCTACAGGGAAGTTAATCTATTCGAATAGCCGTGATCTTCGGTAACAGGACGACTTGGAGTTGTACCTTGACCTTATGACAACTAGAACCGGATACTTAATAAAACACACCCTTCCAAGTTCCACAAACAACCCGGTGATCGCTTTTCTACAGGGCGACGAGGAGAGGATCGCCGGGTAGGATTATGCTATGCGATGCTACTGGAGATGCTACTTGGAGATGCTACTTGGAGGACTTAAGTCTACTCTCTTCTACATGCTGCAAGACGGAGGCTGCCAGAAGCGTAGTCTTCAATAGGAATAGCTATCCCCCTCTTATTCTGGCATTCTGCAGTTCAGTCCACTGATATGGCCTCCTTACACATATACCCATGCATATGTAGTGTAGTTCCTTGCTTGCGAGTACTTTGGATGAGTACTCACGGTTGCTTTCTCCCCCCTTTTTCCCCATTTCCTTTCTTTCTGGTTGTCGCAACCAGATGCTGGAGTCCAGGAGCCAGACGCCACCTTCGACGACGACTCCTACTACATCGGAGGTGCCTACTACTACGTGCAGCCCGCTGACGACGACCTGGAGTAGTTTAGGAGGATCCCAGGCAGGAGGCCTGCGCCTCTTTCGATCTGTATCCCAGTTTGTGCTAGCCATCTTATGGCAACTTGTCTAACTTATGTCTATACTCAGATACTGTTGCTTCCGCTGACTCGTCTATGATCGAGCACTTGTATTCGAGCCCTCGAGGCCCCTGGCTTGTATTATGATGCTTGTATGACTTATTTATGTTTTAGAGTTGTGTTGTGATATCTTCCCGTGAGTCCCTGATCTTGATCGTACACATTTGCGTGCATGATTAGTGTACGATTGAATCGGGGGCGTCACATTTGACCATAGTTTGACCAGATTTAACAAAAATTCAAAAAAAAACTGAAATTTGAGCATAACTTTTTTTCCTTTTAGAATTTGAGGATTCTAAAAATTTGCAAACAGGCCATAGGCGGTCGAAATCGGATGCGGATTTTCGTGCTGAACATTTTGATATATTATATGTTTTTTTCTGACATCGTATGCAAAAGTTATAGCCGTTTTACATTTTCCCTGCATTTTTTTGCAAAACATGTCCAAATTTAAGTTTTTTAAATTTTCCTAACTAGTAGATGTGGTAATATAACTACATCTCGAAGGATTTTAACTTTTGAAGTTTTTATCATTTTCTTTTGCTTTTTAAAAAACTGAAAAGGCAATACACGGGGGGGGGGGGGGGTAGGATTTGAAAATTGCACCATTAGTACCGATTCGTGGCACGAGCCAGTACTAAAGGTCTCAACCCCATTAGTATCGGTTCGTGCCATGAACCGGTACTAATGGGCATCGCACCCTTTAGTATCGGTTCGTGGCACCAACCGGGACTAAAGGTCCCATTTGAACCGGGAGTAATGCCTGTACGGTGCCCTCGCCGCTCGAACCGGGACTAATGCTAACGCAACCGGGATTAATGCTCTTTTCTGGCCGAACGAAAGACCTGTTTTCTACTAGTGCCTCTTCACAAATAAGAAAGAGAAAAGGATATGCTGGATCCCCTTGTCGCAATCCTCGGGAGGGTGTGAAAAACGGCAGAAGTGATCCATTTACCTTGACCGTGAATCGGACGGAGGTGACACACTTCATAATGAGACGCACGAACTTGTCACAGAACCCCAGTCTGACTAACATCGCCTCCAAATAATGCCATTCGACACGATCATAAGTTTTCAACATGTCGAGTTTGACAGCACATGAGGCTTTTTTGCATTGCTTCTTTTCCTTCATTGCATGCACACTTTCATAATCTACTAGGACGTTGTGAGTGATCAACCGTCCTGGCACAAAAGAACTTTGTTCCTCCCCAATAATCTCATCCATTACTAACTACACTCAACCATGCTGCCGTATTCTTTCCTAATCTTATTGATTCCTAATATAATACGTATATACTACAAGGAAAAGGACACGAATAACATGGCATGCAGGCCGATTCAATTGCTAAACTTTCCTATTGTGTACTACTTGAGTCTTTCCAACACTAATTACCGGCAACACTGACCACTTTCTAACTACAACTTCGCTCAGTTTTGATTCTGAACATACCAGAAGATGAATATGTAGTTATCGAGTTTACTAGGCTACCCGCTCAGCTGGGGGCATCGCGTCGCGTGGTCAATCCGGCTCCCACGATCTACCTCGTTGGCAGTTTTACTCGGCGCTGTCAAAGATCCAGCCGGCCGTTTCAATAGACGTTGCTATTTTGTGCTATAGCTGATGACGTGTGAGGATGCTTTCCTCGCAGACCCATCTCTGTGTGCCTCCTGGGCAAGTAAGGCCAACTCCAGCGTGGGACCCTATTCTGTCCAGGTGCGTTCGTTTGAGGTAAAACGGACAAATCAGCGGTCCAATACGCGGGACGCAAACGTACTTTTGTTTGTTTTCTGTCCGCTTTCGACCCATCCCCGGCCTAAGTTTGGACCGTTTTTGGGGTGAAATAGACAACACGGGGAGGCGCACGCTTGTCTTCCCCTGACCCGCTCGTCAATGGCACAAAACAAAATCCCCGTGCCCCATTTGGCGCCATTTATCCCAAACCCTCCCACGTCATACGTGATGCATCATCCATGGCCTTGAAGAGGCCGAGGGGCAAGACCAACTCCAAAGTGGACGGCATATGTGATGCGTCATGCATGGCCTTGCATGAGACTTTGCACAACGTGATGTCTCAAAAGGATGTGAGGGACGAGAAAAAGCGACAAAGTAAGGATGAGCAAATAAAGCAATACCTAGAGCTTCAAAGGAAGAAGCTTGAGATGAAGAAGGCGGCCAAGAAGAGGAAGATTGACATCAAGGAGGTGTCCCGGCAAAGGCAGCTTGACATCTAGGCTGCCAATGTCACGGCCAGGCAGAGGCAGCTCGATATCGAGGCCATCAATGCCGCAACCAAAGCAAAGGACGTGACCCTTGCGATCATGAGCGTGGACTTGACCAAGATGAGTGAGAAGACGAGGAGCTAGTTCGAGGCCAGGTAGAAGAAGATGTTCGACGCCGACGGCCTAAACTAGGTCGTCTGATCGGCCATGGCCGTTCTTGTTTGGAGTCTGGCATGGGTGCCGGGCGCTGGGCTGCTGGCTGTGTGCCGGCGAGAAACACATTCATTTTAGAGGTTGGCTGTGTTGCCGATGACAAAGCTATTTATTTTGTAGGCTGGCTGTGTTGCCGGCGAGGACGTGTAGACCACTGGCCCTGTTTCCTGCGTGAACTAGGGCCGCTGGCCTGAACTAGGGTGTGGTATTTCGAAAGTTGACGTTTGAAAATGAAGGCAGACAAGATGAGGCTAAAGAATGCGTCCGCGCGTTGGACGCACGGCCACCGCATCACAGGACAGGCCCGGACACGATCTCGTTGCCTTATCCAAACGGATAAAATCCAGACAAAACGGATGTCCGTTTGGGGTCGTGCGCTTGGGTTGGCCTAAGAGAAAGACGTGACGTGGATCTTGGGTGAAAACCTAGCAACCAACCCCGCCCGTCTCCGAGCATCCAATCGCTCCTCGAGCCCTACTCCCCTCCTCCCTCGCTCTCCACTGCACCGCCTCCTCCCCTTTACATTTCTCTCCGGCGGCAGCGGCGGCGGCGACCTGCAGGCTAAAGGAGGGCAGAGGCCCTTGAACCACGACACCTCCAAAAAGGTAAGCGACACCCATCTGCTTCGCCATTGTTGACTCCAGCAGAGCTGGAGGCTTTCACCACGAGCAGCCACACCCTCTCCTTGAACCGGTCGACGAAGCCCGCCGCTCGGTTGAACCTCAACCATACGCCCCAATGGATACCACCACCGCACCTCGCCGCCAACGTAGCAGATGTTGGATATGCAGTGAACGAGTGATGAGCAGCGGCGAGTGGTGCGTGTCATCTTTCGCGCTGCACCTTCACCATCCACGGTCGACGTAGGTTGTGAAATTAAGAGCTGGAGTCAGGTGAGGGGCCACTTGCCAAAGAAGAACGGTTCTGGCATCAGAGCCGTGGACAAATACTAGTGGGTGACGTGTTGAAGGTGCATGCGTGTAAACGGCATCACCTCAGCATCATCCAACCAATAATTATTTTGTGAGGGAACGTGTTGCATAGAAGCTACTTCACATCAAATTTATCTCCTCTAAAGATCAACTTGCTGACATCTTCACGAAGCCTTTACCACATCCACAGTTTGTAGGTTGTAGACGCAATCTTAACTTGCTTTGTATCTCAGGCCATAGTTAAGATTGAGGGAGGGTGTTAGACTATATATATAAATATGTAGCCTTTGTATATATATATTGTACTCTGTATTGTACACCTCTGTGTATCCTATATATACTAGTAAGCATGCACGTGCAACCCGGGTCTCGACTATTATTGTAAATAATATGTAAAATCATGTGTATAAAAAAGCTAAAGTAAATATATCATAATAATAGTGGAATTCACAATATTCTAGAAATGATATAATTTAGCATTACATATAAGGAGCATAGATGCAACTAATCTACTTATTTCTTAACATGTTTTAGAAAAATTGTACAATGTCAGAAACCTTGTGTGCATCTTCATCTCGTTGTACATGAGTCAGTACATTAAAAATTGCTTCTGTATCTCCCAACAATCACATGAGGATTATAAGGCTTTATCATGGAGTAAGTAGTACGGAAAGATATTGCATTATTTGGGTCTAAAATTGTATCCATCATCTCTCAGGTGAACGCCTTTTCCCATTATTCTATAAGCATGTCATGGTAATACTTGCGCAAGATAGTATTTCTTTACAGTGATAGTTTTGCCCTTAGTGATGTCTTTCAACGCGAGGTCTTCACTGACATAGGGGTGCAGGCACATGACTTTTTCCATGCAGATCTTGCTATAAATAAGATGAAACTATCAATTAGATCATCACTGCTTTAAAATTAAACATATATTTGTACTGTGCTATTATCCACAAGCCCACCCCACTTGCATCCCTAAGTGACATGGTATGCGGCACATGACTTTTTCCATGCAGATCTTGCTATAAATAAGATGCCACCATCTCAACATAAAACCTAGGCCATCTTCCCTTTCTTCTTCATTGTGGTGTTCATGAGCTGAGTTTGCCTAGATGGAATAACCTATCGTTAGGGTATTCCGAGAGGAGTGGGTGGCTTAAAAAATAAGGTTTCTTAAATAATAGTCTCCCTGTAAACAACGAAATGGAAACCGATAAAGATACTTGACAAATGAATATCCGTCATAAGACAGAGTAATGCCATTTTTTATTTTTTTAATCAAGAAAGATTGTTCAACATCGTACTCCTTCCGTCCTAAAATAAGTGTCTTTGATTTAGTACAACTTTAGTACAAAGTTGTACTAAATCAAAAACACTTACAAAGTTGTACTAAATGAAAGACACTTATTTTGGGACGGCTGGAGTAGAATATTGTGTATTTTACACGCACCAATGTCCAGTAATGAAAATATTAGGACACATTACAAGGCCAAGCATTGGCCCACGATATTTGCTTGCCTCACATGTAACTCCGAAGCGGAAACATGAAGGTAATATTTGCTGGTGATGAGAAGTTTAGAACAGAATAAAAAAGAGGAACCATTTCGTGCAACTTCTAAAAAGTTCTCCCATCAAATGAGCTCTACGGAAGAGGATCATGCATGATGTGTAAATCAATAAACAACCATCAGCAAGCAAACCTGAATGGAATGGAGATTGGCGCAATGTGAATCCTCTGAATCTCATTTGCTCAAGATTGAAGCCTAAAAGGAACAAAAAACAGATAATTAAGTTCAAATTGGATCTGAATAACCAAAATAAAGAAGAGAAAATGAATAAATTATGCACTAAATACAAAATGCGTCCCGGTGTACCTTGAATATTTAAGTAGGGAACATGACAGGTAAACAAGTAAGGTCATTTACGTAGACCTATGCCAAGGATCATCATCACAGTTGACAAGAAATCAAAATCAAGACAGATTGAACTGTAGTCAGTTTGATTAGGTCATCTTAATTGAGTTTGAAAAACAAGACACACACTAAATTGTAACCAAAGCAGAAAGAAGACATATTAAGAAGTCACCTCAGCCTCCCACAAGAGGCACAAAAATAATGTCCACTTGTTTAAGTCTGGAGAAAAATTAACACCTGGATCTGGCATAGAATGTTCATTCCTTCCAACTATTAGTGTGCCAATCCTTACACAAGAGTGATCACCTGAACATATATTTGTTCATGTTAAAGGCATCAACACAGAACATGATTTTCAAAGATTAGAGAGCTATTTCATTGGTGATTTAGTCATCAGAGATAGATGGACAGAGATAGATGGACACATACACACGGGTGATAATAGGTTGTTCCATAAATAAAAAAGGGAGGATGTCCTCTGCTCGTCTGCACAGAAATCGTCTCTCCTTTCTGATTGCCCCGTCCATGCCTGCAACACAAATGTCAACCTCCGCTGTCATAGGCAGGTTTAATACAATAACAATGAAGGGCTCGAGCGTAGGTGTTCAACACAAACAATATTTTGAAAGAAATGTCAACCTCGTTGAACACTTGCATGGCTTTGAGACATAGGATACCACTTTCAAATTGATGGAGGAGGAAATGAGCCCAGCAAACACGGCGTCAATGCCTTTCGCATCATCACCGTGGAGGATCACTTCATCAGTTGCTCGTTGAACGACTGAAGGGCTCGAGCGGCAAGCCAGCAACGTCTACTGCATGGGAAGGCAGATGGCGAGCGCCTAGCCCCTCGCCTTGGCCTTACGGCTGGCTGCACTTAAGGAAGGTCACATCCCAGACCATCGCTCGAATCCTTGCCGCCTGCATCACGCCGCCACGGGGCGACGACCTCCGGCCACCTGCCCGCGTCATCGCTAAGCCATGCAGCAACTCGCGCCGGCGACACGCATGCGCCCCATCTCACGCCATGGGAACTCCAGACCTGCGCAGCACATCCCTTGCCTCCACGCCGCCCAAGGAGGCCAAGACGGAGAGAAGGAGCGGTGGCTAGGGTTCTCCCGAGCCCTGGGGTCGCGAGTTGGAGAGCCCTTTTTTCGCCAAGGACTGGAGCAGTTGTGCGGGGGATGGCGATGGAGGCGTGAGAAGAGGCAGGGAGGAGGTTCACGATGCGAGAGGTAGGGAACGTGCGATGCAAAAGGTTTATTTTGTAACCGGTAGTAATTAATGGGGCATGTTGTGCGGGGGTGCTAAATGCGTTTAGCATCAACCATGTTTTAGTGTTAAACATTGGAGTGATTTGGGCTATTGGATCAAGTTGTTTGAAGGGATGAGATTGTTTGGTTCTCCGCCCTTTCGTCCTTTTATAGGGATAGTAGATACAACATAGCCGCACCTCCAGGTAGTCCTGGCCATGGGCAGCCCGACCCGAACGCCGCTCCCGGGCTCGGGCCTAGATTTTGAGCCCGAAGGCCGGGCCGGGCCGGGCCTGGGCCCATCATTTTTGCGTTTTCCTGAAGGACGGGCCGGGCAGGCCCGAAGCCCGACGGGCTTTTATGTGTTCGGGCCGGGCTCAGGCCCAGAAAACAGACCCGACGACCGGGCCGGGCCGGGCTCGGGCCTGGGTTTTTTGCGTCGGGCTTGGCTAGGCCCGGCCCGAAGCCCGGCCCAGCCCGAGGTATGGCCAGGTATACCTCCAGGGGTGTCGAGCAATTCCCTAAACCTAAGTCTAATAATCCAATCCCGCCTCGAGCCCTGCTCCCCTCCTCCCCTGCTCTCCATTGCGCCACCTCCTCCCCTTTACTTTTCTTTCCGGCGGCTGCGGCAGCAATGACATGCATGCAAAAGAAGGGCAGAGGCCCTCGAACCACGACACCTCTAAAAAGGTAAGCGACACCCATCGGCATCGCCATCGTTGACACCAGCAGAGCTGGAGCAAGGCTTTCACCCCGAGCAGCCACACCCTCTCCTTGAACCTCAACCACATGCTGCAACAGAGGCCACCACCGCACCTCGCCAACGTAGCAGATGCTGAATATGCAGTGAACGAATGATGAGCAGCGGTGAGTGGTGCGTGTCATCTTTCGTGCTGCACCTTCATCATCCACGGTCGACGTAGGTTGTGAAATTAAGAGCTGGAGTCGGGCGAGGGACCACCGGACCACTCGCCAGAGAAGAACGCTTCTGGCAACGGAGCCGTGGACAAATACTAGTGGGTGGCCATCGCGGTCCGCCGTCCGTCGTCTGTTGATAATGCATGTGTGTAAACGGGGAAGTGGATTTTGTCTAACTCGTTGTTGCCCGCACATCTTATATCTCGGCCGCACATCAGCCATGCATGTCACATCACTAGGTCCACTATGCTGTCAGATCTGCAAGGTATCTCTGGTGTAATAGACTCCCGAATAGATTGATGCTGGTGTATATGAGCAGTATTCCACCTGACGCGTCGTACTGTGGGGCCAAGCTATAAGATTCGATCCTACCCTACTGTACAGCATGCACCATTCCGTCTGCTTCTCCTATTAGTATTATCTACCGCGAAGATTACATGCTAAATAGCACCCCTTGACGTGAGTACTAGTCGTAAGTTTAAGTAATAGTACTGTACTAATTTTTACACGTGTATATTAATTTATTTATTCACAAGGATTAAATATCCGATGCAAAAAAGTTCTTTGTGGTGAGCAAGTAACGTACCGGGACTGTTGGTAAAAAAGGACCTCATGAGCCTTTACAGCGTGGAGATTCGATTGCAAGGAGTCGTCCGTTGCACTACAAAAAGTTCTTTGAAGTTGCCAAAAAACGTTTACACAGGGAAACAAAAGTGTACACTACATAATGACTCAAGAATCTCTGAGACTACAGTTTAAAAAATTAACTAATCCATCGGCGGGGCACAGCTAGCACGTCACCAATATGCTGCGGCTGGCAGATGCTCACCTCCTCAACACAACATTGCACTACAAATAGAAATGTCTTAATATATTTTTAATATATTCTGTAAATATAAATTTTTTAATTTAGTTATGGGGTCGTTTTCCAAGATCCCTAGTGAATAAACTTACCAATCGATATAACATTAAAGTTCTTCATGGTCGGGTGAAAGAGGCCCCCCTTTGAGTACGTATGGTTGCTATCTCTAAAGTTCTTCGCATTTGACCATAAAAGGACCGGAACCGAGGATATAAAGTGTGCATAGAAGGTTATATGGAACATAGTGTCCAGTGATGAAAATATCACAATAATTATAAGGTTGTTTCCCAAATCCCTAGTGAAAAAACTTACCAATCGATATAACATTAAAGTTCTTCATGGTCGGGTGAAAGAGACCCAACTTCGAGTACATATGGCTGCTATCTCTAAAGTTCTTCGTGGTCGACCATAAGGAGACCGGAACCGATGATATAAAGTGCACATCGAAGGTTATATGGGACGTAGTGTCCAGTGATGAAAATATCACAATAATTATGAGGTTGTTTTCCCAATCCCTAGTGAAAAAACTTACCAATCGATATAACATTAAAGTTCTTCATGGTCGGGTGAAAGAGACCCGCCTTCGAGTATATATGGTTGTTATCTTTAAAGTTCTTCACGGTCAACCATAACAGGACCATAACCGAGGATATAAAGTGCGCATCGGCGGTTATATGGCACATTCGGTATGGTTTCCGACCTTTGGTTCTGTCTCACACTTATTGTGATATTGTCATCACTAAACACTACATCACATATGGTATATGCATGATACGAGTACACTCAATCCATGTCAGGCTGGTCATAAAATTAAATGCATTTTTCTAAAATGTTGTATGTGAGACATGAGATCCAGAATTTGAGGAGATTAGCAAGGCAGCACACATACCACATCGTAATTCATACACCATCAGTGCTGACCGCACCAGAAAAAAAAGCCTCACCCCCAAATCCAACACAGCAACACAAAAAATCTTAAGTCATAAGTACGTGTGATTGATGGTCAAGCAAAAGATAAAAAATCGATGCCCAAGAATACAGATCTGGGAGGGAAATTTTGAGAAGGAGCAGAGGACGGCTCCTCCTGATTCTTCTTAGCAACCCAACAAAAACTAACAGCGACACATGAAGAATCGCAGGAAATCGACGGGCATGTGGGTTACCAAGGGCGATGCGAATACGGAATATTTACCAAGGGTCACCCACCTCCAATATGCGGACGACACCTTGCTGCTCTTTGAGCCTGACGATCATAGCGTAGCTTCGGTCAAACTTATTCTCCTCGCTTTCGAAATCATCTCTGGTCTTAAGATCAATTTTCTTAAGAGCGAGGTAATAGCCATTGGGATGGATCCTCCACTCGCTTCTCATGTAGCCAATTTACTTAATTGTAAGCTAGGGAGCTTTTCAATTAAGTATTTGGGCATGCCTATCTCAGATAAACACATCTCCATTCTGGAATGGGAACCCTTGTATGGCAAGGTGGCAAATAGAGTTAGCCCCTGGCGTGGTCGTTTCCTCTCCTCGGTGGCCAGATTAATCCTAACTAACTCTAGCCTGTCTTCCCTTCCTCTGTTCACGATGGGCGTGTTTTTGCTGGCTGATGGGGTTCATGCCAGGCTTGATACGCCCCGATCCAAGTTCTTTTGGGAAGGAACGGGGATCAAAAACAAGTACCACCTAATCAAATGGGCCGCGCTCTGTCGCCCTAAGAAATTTGGAGGTCTTGGGATTCTTAATTCGAAGCTAATGAATGCCGCCCTCTTAACCAAGTGGATTTGGAAACTCTCCCAAAACGAGCAAGGGCTCTGGGTGGATATTCTTCGCACCAAATACTTCCCATATGGGAATTTCCTTACCTCCAAAGCTAAAGGATCAACTTTTTGGAATGGGATCCAGAAAGTTATGCCGGCATTCACCTTAGGAGCCAAGTTTTGTGTCAACAATCGGTCCTCAACACGGTTTTGGTTGGACCCCTGGTTTGGCTCGGAACCCTTGTGGAAAAGCCATTCCTTAGCATATCGGCTTGCTACTAACGTAGAAATCCTAGTGGCAGATGCGCTGCGTTCCAATCCGCCCGCGGTCTCTTTCAAAAGACCCCTGCTTGATAACGAACGAGCCCGTTGGGACGGGCTTGTAGCTGATCTGGCGGGAGTGAACCTTCGTCCTGAGGCCAACTCGGTCTCCTGGGCTCTCTCGCGCTCGGGGAAGTTTTCTGTCCAATCCTTGTACAACAAACTGACCGAGGGACCGACCCTGGACATAGCTAGGGGGCTATGGAAAGCTGCCATTCCCTTAAATATCAAAATCTTCGTGTGGAAGATGTTTCGCGATCGCCTCCCCTCCTCCAATAATATCGCTCGTAGGAATGGGCCCTCTGACGGCTCTTGCGTGCTTTGTGGCCAACATGAAGATGCCAACCACATATTTTTTAACTGTCACCTTGCTCGCTTTGCTTGGAGTGCGGTTAGGGAGGCGTTCGGGCAGACCTAGGATCCTCGCTCTACCTCGGACCTGCGCGCTTTACTAGCTGCTTTTAGGGATGGTTTTGGCCGGGTCTTATGGCGCTGCGTGGGAGCCTTGCTGTGGTCCATTTGGACCACCCGCAATAAGATGACTATCGAGCACAAATTTCCTTCTCACCCGGCTGACATTATTTTCAAATGTCACTTATTTCTTCAGACATGGACGCCGTTGGGGAAACGGCGTGATGCGGATCGGATGTCGGAGGCGATGGAGCGGATTCGGACGATCCAGATTGATGCCCGCCACTAGCCTGCCGTAGGCTCTGATCTTTTGGACCGGCACATTGCTCTATGTTGCTTATCTCCTCTTGCAGGCTTCGGCCGGTAGCATGTATCGTACCTTGGCTACGGCCGTTTTATCTTTGTTGTTAAGTGTTGAACCTGTTGGATGCTGCCTTATGTGGGCTTTATTAATTTAAAGCCGAACGCCTCCGGCGTCTTCGTTCTAAAAAAAAAAGAATCGCAGGAAAGCAAATGGCATCAAGATTTGGGAAGAACAACCGCGGATCTGGGCCCTCGGCCTTCGAGCTCAGGGGAGGAACTAGTCGCCCGCGTCCTCCCCTTCTTGCTCCTCCTCTTCTTGCCTCCAACTCCATGTGCTGCTGCTTGGTGAAGCGCTGATGGAGGAAGAAAATGCATTACGGTGCTTGGGCGGCTCGCCGTGGAGGAGGACGTCGGAGAGGCGGGCCGCCATCGATTTCAGGAGCAGCAGAACAAACCCTGCACATGGAGTTCACATGTTAAACAATCTTGCGGGAGGAAACAAAGAAGCACATAAATTAGCAGATCTCAAACACACAGATGAGTGGAACAATGATACGCATGCAGCCTAAGTAACAACTAGAAAAAATCCAACAGAGAATATTGGGGAAAGAACTCACATGAGGCTAGATCTGGAGTCTGGGAATCGAAATTTGGCAAGTTATAAATCGTTGGGGTGGATGGGGCAACCGAGTGATGGTGTAGGCGCGCAGCTCAATGGTGTAGGGGCCTGGTCGCCTGGACAGATACGATGTGATTGTATCCGGTCGTATAACCGTGGGAAAAAAGAACTAGGGAATCGTTGGTTGGGACCCGGTGGGCTTGGGCGCGCTAATCCACATGATTCATCGACGGGGAGAATTCGAGTTGCGCGCGCAAACAGATAGGATTCGCCATATTCGTGTAAACGGCATCACCTCTGCATCGTCCGTCCGCCGTCTGTTGATAATGCACGTGGGTGGCCGATGTAGCAGCACTGCCTCTACTCCGTGGATCTCGATCTCGATCCAACGCTGGCCGTGGCCGTGATTCTATCTGTCTTGGCCTTCCAGATGCTAATCTATAGCTCCTCCTTCCAGCATACTGCACGTACAACAAGTAAATTATCCCCAACTTCGTGTTGACTTGTTGTACTCCGCGCGGCCATGGCACGGCCGCTACACTTCGTGCTGGTGCCGCTCCTTGCGCCGGGCCACGTTATCCCGGTGCTCGACCTGGCGCGCCTCATCGCCGACCGCGCCGGCGCGCGCGTCACCGTGGTCCTCACGCCCGTCACCGCCGCGCGCAACAGGGCCGTCCTGGAGCACGCTTCCCGCGAGGGGCTCGCCGTCGACGTGGCCGAGCTGCCGTTCCCGGGGCCGGCGCTGGGGCTGCCCGAGGGGTGCGAGAGCCACGACATGGTCACGGACCTCCCCGGCATCATGCTCTTCTATGAAGCCGTGTGGCTGCTCGCCGGGCCGCTGGAGACGTACCTCCGGGCGCTGCCACGGCGGCCGGACTGCCTCGTCGCCGACACGTGCAACCCGTGGACGGCCGACGTCGCACGCCGGCTTGACATCCCACGGTTTGTGTTCCAAGGCCCGTCGGCGTTCTTCCTCCTGGCGCAGCATAGCCTGGCCAAGCACGGCGTGCACGACACCGACTGCGTTGCCGGCGACTTGGAGCAGTTCGAGGTGCCCGATTTTCCGGTGCGCGCCGTCACGAGCAAGGCCACGTCGCTTGGATTCTTCCAGTTTCCTGGGATGGAGAAGGAAAGGCGTGACACGCTGGAAGCCGAGGCCACCGCCGACGGATTCGTCTTCAACACCTGCGCGGCTTTCGAGAGCGCGTACATCAAGGGATACGGTGCGGCGCTCCACCGGAAGGTGTGGGCGGTCGGGCCGCTCTGCCTTCTGGACTCCGACGCGGAGACGACGACCGGAAGAGGCAACCCCGCGGCCGTCGATGCCGGCTCGGTCGCCACTTGGCTCGACGCGCGGCCGCAACAGTCCGTGCTCTACGTCAGCTTCGGCAGCATGGCCCGCCTCTTGCCGTCGCAGGCCGCGGAGCTCGCCGCCGGCCTGGAGTCGTCGAATCGCCCGTTCATCTGGGTCACTAGGGAGACCTCGACGCGGGGTTCGAGGAGCGCGTGGAGGGCCGCGGCTTTTTCATCCGTGGGTGGGCACCGCAGATGAGCATCCTGTCGCACCCGGCGGTGGGCGGCTTTCTGACGCACTGCGGGTGGAACTCCACGTTGGAGTCCCTCTCCCACGGCGTGCCGCTCCTGACATGGCCGCACATCGCCGACCAGTTCTTGAACGAGACGCTGGTCGTGGACGTGCTCGGCGCCGGCGTCCGGGTCGGTGTTAAGGTGCCGGCCATGCACGTGTTCATGAACCCCGAGCTATATGCGAAACAGGTCGTGAGAGACGACATCAAGAAAGCGTTGAGGGAGCTGATGTATGAGGGGGCGGAAATACGAACGACGGCAAAGAAGCTCGCGACGATGGCAAGGGAGGCGATGGCGGAAGGCGGGTCGTCGGGCCGGGATGTGGCCAATATGGTTCACCATGTGGGGGAGCTCGCGCACAGGAAGGACAAGGGCGTGTCCGAGCTTGGAAACAACGAGAAGACAGATGGTCAAGTCAAAATTTTCGCTCTAGGATAATTAAGACATGTACTTAGTTCCTTCGTCCGGAATTATTTGTCGAAGAAAATGAAGTATCTAGACGTATTTTTGTTCTAGATAGTACATTCATTTTATTTATTTCTATTCTATGACAAGTAATTTCATACGAGAGAGTACTAGACATGAATAACAGGCCATGCCGATATGGTTTATTTTTTCAACGTCACTACAGACACAAGCGCTCATATACACACGCATACACTCAATCCTATAAACGCACACACCCACATCTTATCACTATGCGCTTCTCTGAAAGACCGAGTTGGCATATCATCTTAAAATTTACGACATCACCGTAGACACCTTGTCATCTTGAAATTTACGCATCACCAAAAATCCTAAACTAAATCCAGAAATAAATGCGAGCACCATGATTTAAACCCTGGTGGGCTGGGGATACCACAATTCCTCTAACCATCCAACCACAGGTTGGTTCGCGCTATGCCAATATGGTGAGAGAGGTGTGGAGTACACCTATTATTCTCTTTCTGTTCGTTTGTTTCCGTATTTTTTATTTACATCTGTTTTAAGTGAAAGTGCACTTTTTTCATCCTATTTAATTATGTAACGAAAATTTTATTTCTGTTTTCAAGTGAAAGTGCACTTTTTCCATCCTATTTAATTATTTAACGAAAATATGACACCTACTAAACAATTATGAAACCACCCTAAACCCAATCAGAAGACCCCACCTAAGCATCTACGTTAATCACGTACAATGAATTATGTATGTGTGGCATTGCTCTTTATTTAACCATGTATATGTTCTTAAAACCTGTCTCTTTCAATATATTCGACGTCTTTTTTTGTCAAAAATGGCTTGACATGCAACAAGCACCTATATCTCACTCCAATTCCCAACCCCCACTACCCAACTTCCAACCGTTATGATCATATTAATTAGGCTGGACCAGCTATCAACCGTTCTACGTACACAGTGAAAGGACACCAAATACTCAAAGCACCATAGTATATCATACTACTTCCGTTCCCAAATATAAGTCTTTCTAGAGATTCTAACAAGTGACTATATACAGAGCAAAATCAGTAAATCTACACTCTAAAATATGTTTATATACATCCGTATGTTGTAGTCCATTTAAAATATTTAAAAAGACTTATATTAAGGAACGAAGGGAGTAGTTTGAACATGGATCATGCAAGCCATAGAGAAAACACGGGCAAAATGGTGACATTCGCCACATTGGACGTATACACGGAGTTCTGCCACATGGCACCCGACATTGCACGCCTTTGCCGAGTGGCACCCAACAAACTTTTTTCTTTTCTTTTCCCTCTCCTTTTCTTCTTCTTCATTTATCTTGTACATTATTTGTTTTTTTAATTTTAGTATTTGTTCGCTCCTTCTCTTTTCTTTTCTTTATCCTATCTATTTTCTTTTATAGGCCTTAAGTGTATTTTCTTTATATGATTCAAATTTGAACTGCAAGAGCGGGGAAAATGGATAAAAATAGGTTAAAAAATCTTGATTGTGCTCTTGACCTATGTTTAGGTCTTCTCCAAAATAAGAATAGGAATCCCAAACCTTAGGGTGCCAAGACTTGAGAGGAACTAGTTAGATTATAGAAGGAAAAAGTGTCGGTTGCTTCATCAGCTAACCCTAACTTTTTTTTATTGACTGGATACACCATTACATGTTCCATGTCAAATTTCACTTTTTGGGTCCGTTTGCTATATTTTCGCCATATAAATGTTGCAAATTTCCTGGCCATGGATTTTTGGTTCCCGGTTGACGTACTTGAAAGATGCCGTCCATATGGCATGGTGAGGAAAAACCGACTAGATGAAAAATCGGTGGAGGGACGCGATGGGAGGGGGAACCGGTTGACGAAGACACTAGTAGAAAAGGGGGCAAAGGTCTAGGCTGGGTCAGCCCATTAGTCCCGGTTCAGTCCAGAATCGGGACCAATGGGAGCATTGGACCCGGTTCGTGAGCCCAGGGGGGCGGCCGGGCCACGTGGGCCATTGGTCCCGGTTCGTCTGGACCTTTTGGTCCCAGCTGGTGGGACGAACCGGGACCAATGGGCCTCGCTCCTGGCCCACCACCATTGGTCCCGGTTGGTGGCTTGAACCGGGACCAAAGGCTCCCCTTTAGTCCCGGTTCATTCCACCAACCGGGACCAATGAGGTGCCTATATATACCCCCTCGCGTAAGAGCAGAGCACACTGCTCTGTTTTTTCTTGCCGAGGGGGAGAGGGCTTGGTGGTGCTCTAGCTCACCTCCTATGCACACAAGGTGTTCGATGGAATGCTCGAGCCACACTACTTAAGCTTTCTCCTCTCCAAGCTCGACCTCCAAGCTCCATTTTCCTTAATATTTGTCTAGGTTTAGCGGTCTGTCACGCCCTGTCCCCGTCTTCACCGCCGTCGATCACCCGCGCCGAGCTCATCGCCGGCACCACCGTGGTGAGACTCTTGTTCTTATCTTTCTTTCTGAAAGGAAAAAATATTCTTACTTGTATGTTTACATAGATACTTGTATTATTTTCTTACTTTTATTATTTCATCTTATATAGTGCGATGGTTTTGATATCCACCCCCGTCGGCCCTCGTCCTGTCTATGATTCGGATGTGGTATATATATATTATCTTTATAACTATTGGTTCATTTATTGTTTATGAAAATTATGCCGACCAACGTGACATAGATTTTATTTATCTAGGATGTATGTGAACCAGAAATTCCAACCGACCCTATTGTCGAGAGGTTAAATTTAGTTGAAGAAGAAAACAATTTCTTGAAGGAAAAAATAAAAAAAATTGAGGAGGAGAAGATGATATTGGAGTTGCATGTTGCGGATGTCGTCGATGATCACAAGACCAAGATGGATGCAATGCGCTTGAAGATTAGAAAGATTAGAAAATATGCCATTCATACTGAGGCTTGGTATCATTATGCCGTTGGATCAATTGTTACCTTGGTTGCGATTATGATCGCATTTGTTTTCGCATTGAAATGTTTTACATAGTTTCAATGTATGGTTTAATTAATTAGATGCTCTGGAGAGCTATATGTTGTAAATATTGATATGATGAAATTTTTGTTCATATATACTGTAGATGTATGTATGATGAATTTTGATATTTTTTGTTCATATATAATGTAGATGTCTATGTATGTATGGAATGATATCGATGCATGTATGTATATAGAACATTCGTAGAAAATATGACGAATCCGATATGACCAATGTCCCCCTCCTGTTCACTCGGGAACACTAACTCTCTCGGAGAAAAAAATATTATCAGGGAGAAAAAAAGTTCTAGGGTCGTCAAGGGGTCGAGAGGGGGTCGAGGGTCGCCGATGGGTCGAGGGTTGAGACGGGGTCGAGGGTCGCCGAGGGGTCGAGGGTCAAGAGGGGGTCGACGGTCGCCGAGGGTCGAGGGTCGAGAGGGAGTCTAGGGTCGCCGAGGGGTCGAGGGTCGTCGAACATGAGAGGAAGAAGAGGATAAAAAAAGAAGAGGAAGAAGAAAAAAAAGAGGAGAAGAAAGAATAAAGGAGTCTATTCTTTCGTCTCCTCTTTTTCTTCTTCTTCTTCCTCTTTTTTTATCGGGAACGAGGGTCGTCGAGGGTCGCCGAGCGGTAGAGGAAACCCTAAATAGCAAGTATCGTCGGTGTGAGATACATGTGGCCGTCGGTGTCGGACACTACATCCACGTCCCACAAGTGACGCGGGCGTCGACGCCCGCGTCACTTGTGGGACGTAGATGTAGTGTTCAACGCCGACGCCACACGTATATATGTTCTCTCTCTCTCTGTGTGTATATATATATGTGTGTGTTCATGTATATATGCAAAAGATAGATTATCGCCTCTATTCCTTTCTTTTTCTCCTCTTTTTTTTCTTCGACACGTGGGGGGGGGGGCGATATACCCCCTCCCGATAACTTCAACACGAGGGGGGGTCGATATACCCCCTCCCCGATAATATTATTTTCCCATGTACGTATGTCGTGTCGATATAAACTCCCGATAACTTCAACACGTGGGGGGGGGGGTCGATATACCCCCTCCCGATAACTTCAACACGTGGGGGGTCGATATACCCCCTCCCGATAACTTCAACATGTGGGGGGGGATCGATATACCCCCTCCCCGATAATATTATTTTCCCATGTACGTATGTCGTCGTTGTCGATATACCCCAAACCCTTGAAGCGCTGTCGAGACCACCCCAAACCCTAGAGAAGCAGCGTCGAGGCCACTAATTAATATTAGTTCTACGTTTGCCACTAATATATCCATCTTTCATGTTTGAATAATAATTGCCATGATGTAAATATTTGTAGAAACTAAGGACTCCGCCCGAGACGAAGTACAAGAAGAGTTGTTGGGGGACATAATCGCACGAGGAAGTGATGCCGTCTGCTCGTTGTTTCTCAACGACACCGATGGTCTGGAAGCAGCTGGCTATGATTATTATGGCTTTGGTGACCCAATACCGGTGCAAGAAGGAGACCATGAGGACGGCTCCGGTGACCCAATGCCGGTGCAAGAAGGAGACCGTGATGACGGCTCCGGTGACCGAACCGAGTCCGGCCAGGTATATATATTAGTTAAGCCTGTGCTGACTAGCTAATTGATGCATTCATTGTTTTGGTATGTACACATATTAATTAGTCTTTGTTCTTTTCTCTAGCCCTCCGGATCAAGCACAACTTCGGTAAAGAGATGAGGCCCGAAGAAAAAGTTGAGCTCGGATGAAAGGTTTGAGATCATAGCAATCGCGCCCGACGGCCAACCGATTGAACCCGTCCGGACAAAGAATGCATTTGTTGCTCAGTGTGGGGTTCTGGTTAGGGACAAGATCCCGATCAGCATCCAGCAATGGTTAAAGCCGGCTATAGAAGACCCTGAGGTGTCTTATGTCAATGATATGCAGAAAAGTGATCTTTGGACCGAGCTGAAGTCAAATTTCACCCTACCGCCAGAGGATGATCCGGAGAAGCCAGTTAAAGAGCAATTAATCAAGTCTTTTGCTCTTAAGAGGATGGCAGACCTATTTAGGAGGTGGAAGAAAGAGCTGAATAAGTTTGTCGATAAAAAAGAGACACCAGAATTCAAGGGAAGATATGAGAAGATCAGAGATCACTGGCCCGCATTTGTGGCCCACAAGACATCAGAAAAGAGTAAGAAGATGTCGGCGACAAACAAGCAAAATGCTGCGAAGAAGAAGCGTCACCATCGCACGGGGTCAGGTGGCTACCTTGTAGCCCGGCCTAAGTGGGCCAAGGCTGAGAATGATCTGGTTGATAAAGGGATCGAACCAGAGACAATTAACTGGCCAGAACGTTGCCGGACTTGGTTCTTCGGGGCTGGCGGAACCTTGGACCCTGTATCAGGGAAGTGCATTTGGATGGACGAGCAAATGGAAATACCAGTCAAGAGGCTTAAGCACTATATCGAAGTAGCGCAGCAAGGGACGTTCGTTCCAGACAGAGAGAACGACGAGCTCACAATGGCCCTCGGGAATCCTGAGCACCCTGGACGGACACGAGGCACGCCAGGCTCCATTTCGTGGAAGTCTGGGTTTTCGGACGCATGCGGTTACAAATGCCACGAGAGGAGGAAGAAAGTGGAGCAGACCCAACTGCAGGCGCTGCACGCTAGGGTACAAGCGATAGAGGAACGAGAAGCAAATCGCAGCAAACGAACTGCCGAAGCTTCCCCCGAAGCTACCTCGCCATCTCAGCGGAGAAGCAGTGTGGCTTCCACCGAGCTCCTTCAGCCGGAGCATGTCTTGACGGCTCCTGCCAGCTATCCCATGGATGCTATCATGGAGTCTCAAAATTGCCACCTTATGACGCAATGGATTAATATGAAGGTCAAGGCGGCTGTTGGCTTTGTTTTTCCTACTGAACCCGGCGCAACTTTTCACTGTCGTCCGATTCCAGAAAGATATGCTAGGGTGATGGTGGATGAAATAACAGAGGGATTTGAGGACCTCCAGCTTGACCACCCTACCGGTGAAGGGGAGACTCGGCTGGGTTCTGCTCTGAAGACTCCATGCCTATTGCAGAAGGAGCTCATCAACCTTCCGAACTGGACGCCTCCTCCTCCTCCTCCTCCTCCGGCGAGTTAGGGCACTCCGGCTCCTCCTCCGACGAGTGACGATCAGGGCACTCGGCCGGCTCCTTCTCCGGCGCGTGGCGGCACTCCGCCTCCTTCTCCGCCTGCGCCGGCGCGCCCGAGCAGCTAGCCTCCTCCTTCTCCGCCTCGTCAGCAAGGGCGGAAGAGACCCGTCGCCGCTCCGGCTGCTCCGGCGCGTCGTAGTCCTTCTCCTCCGCCTCGTAAGCAAGTAAAGAAGACAGCCGCTCCGTCTGCTCTGCCGACGTCTAGCAGTACAGCCAGAGGCGGGAGGACATACAGATTCAGTCCTTCTCTGAAGACTCCAGAGAAGTTACCATACAAGAGGACCCCGGAGGAGAACGCCGAGATCGCGCGAGAAGAAGTGAGGAACTTCTTTTAAGGGGTGAAAGCAAAGAAACATCCACCTCCGGAGGAGAAGGTAGATCCGGTGAAAGCGAAGCGCACTCTGACTGCCCTGACAAAACCACCCAAGTCTCCGCTGAAAGGCAACTATGAGCGCATTATTGGAAAGGCATTTGCCGAAGCGGAGCGGTCGGGAAGTACTGTCAGTGATCAAAGATGAAAGAACGACGAGCTGGGAAACAAATTGCCCAGCTCGGCGAACAAGCGAAGCAATCGTGCCCCCCGCTCAAGGTGCCTGGCGACATCGTTGCTAATGATCCGAGGATGGTGCCCGGTTATAGCAATCTTGGAGATTACCTGCCCGACAATGTACATTATGATTTCTTGGAGGTGCAGATACAAAGATACGAGTACGGGAAGCCTCTCGTCAAAGATGAAAGATCTCTATCAACGATGATGTGAAGATTGCATGATTGGTACTTGAAAATCTACAGAGAGTCTGGAGGGAGGAATACTTTGTATGTGAGAGTTAAAAAGGAGCATGACCTCGTTGGAATTGAACTGTTGCCTGTTCCATTTGAGGAGTTCTTTCAGTTTTTCAATCAATTGGCCCTCGATAAAGCAACGGTCACCTGCTACTGTATGTAAGTAGTACTACTTCTGTCATTAAGTCTCTCTATATAACTGAACTCTTTTATTGGATGTATTTATAATTATCCTCACTATATTATGCAGATTGAAGATCGTCGAATTGAAGAAAAGACAAGTCGATGATATTGGGTTCATTAACAAAAATCTCATAGATGCAACTGAGGTTAAATTTCATGCCGCAGACACCAAGGTCAACTTGCTACGATCGTTGGTAATAAATGAAAACAAAGATATAATACTCTTTCCTTACAACTTCAAGCGAGTGTTACTGTCTTGTGCATATTCGGTTTCCCTTATATATTAGTTAAGGTTATAGTAATGAAATTGATGAGTTATGCATGCATGCGCCGGTTCCACTATATTCTCCTAGAGATTAAGGTTGAGCAGAGAGTAGTAACTATCTTGGACTCTAAACGAAAAGATCCCTAGGAGTATGCGGACATGACTCAAATGCTCGAGAAGTAAGTTAAATCGATCATTATCCACCATATCAGCAACTTTGTTCATTTCTGATATCAAGTAATTGTTTTCTTTGTCTGGCAGAGTTTGGAGAAAATTCACCAAAAAAGCTCCGGGACTACCGAAGAAGTTGGAATTTAGACACCCGAAAGTAAGTACTATAGTAGCATGTTCCGCGCATCTCCTAGTGATTCAAGCGCTAGTTTCATCAATACCATTTGGCATTCTTGCTTATCAGTTTGATTGACCTCTATTTCTTGTAAAGTGGTTGTGGCAGGAACAAGGAAATGATTTCTGTGAATACTACGTTTGCGAGTCCATCCGCCACACGACCTGTGAGCGGGGCTACTCTGACGAACAATATGAAGTGCGTAAATAACAATATTCACAATTTTATTTTATTACCATCATTTGTGTTGAGTTTCATTCATTCATATATATGTGTATTGACCCCCTTCTTCAAATTAGATGTTTCGGATGCGGGATGAACTCCTAGCACCAGCTCGCATGCGAGCAATTCAAGAGGAATTGGCGGCATTCTTTTTTGACCACGTGATCACTGAAGACGGAGAATACTATGTGGACCATGCATCCGTATGTTAGGAGATTATATTTGTAAGAGATAATTATTGTATATATGTAGCTGGTAGTGTCGGATAGATATACGAGAACTTGTTGTTCGACCAATCTCTCGGAGAAGGAGATGTGGTCGATATCACTTCTCTCTGCATGCACATATGTTCGTGACGATCTTCTGTTTCCTTCGTTTGCTTACTAGATAGCTAGCGTGTCTAGTCCTCTCTATACGTATGTATAGTACGTAGCGTCGACCAAGCACGGACATAAGAGAGGACACTTCTCTCTATTAATTAGCTTGCTAACACAATATATGAAACACCTAAATTAACCCCCCAAAACCCCCAACCCCTCCCCTTAAAAAACAAAAACAAAAACCCCAGCCACAGAAATGCTGACGCATGGATGCCTATTGGTCCCGGTTGGTGCCACCAACCGGAACCAAAAGTCCTCCTGCCTGGGCTCCGCGCACAGGCCACGTGAATGCCCATCTGTCCCGGTTCTGGACTGAACCGGGAGTAAAGGGACAGGGCATTAGTAACGACCCTTTAGTCCCGGTTCAAGAACCGGGACAAAAGGCCCTTACAAACCGGAACAATAGACCCGTTTTCTACTAGTGAGAGTTTTGTCTTACAGAAAAATGCTACTTACTGAAGAGTTAGACCCTGTCTGGTTGTCTCATAGGAGAAAATCGGCAGGGTCATAGCACATTATATTATTACAGGGTCTTATCAAGACCGAGTCATGTACATCGACTGTTATTAAATACTATTGGTCTTAACACTAGTAACTAGTAATTAGTAATCGTAAGTAGGAGTACTACATGTGGACGATTACTTTCTTTCCACATTTCAGGGTGAGTTTCACAATTTCATGAAATAGGATGCATAAACCATCTGATTTCTTCTTCTTCTGAAGTTGGAGCAAAATTATTTTTCCAGGGGGTTTGCTTCTTTTTTCATTGCCTGGACATCAGTCTCTTCATTATGGAAAGTACACCTTTTCCTTCTCTTTATGTAATCACGTATATGCCCTTAAAACCTATTTCTTTCAATGTACTCGATGTCCTTTTTGCATCAAACATGGCTCACCATACAACAAGCACTAGTATCACTTCAACTCCCACCCCCCACCGCCCAACTCCCAACCATTCTGATCATATTCACTACCCTGGACCCAACATCCATCAGCCGTTGCACATAAACAACGAAAGGAACCAAATACTCAAAGCACCCAAAATCATACTCCGTAACCAGATCAATGTTTGAAAATGGATCAAGCAACTTAGAGAAAGATTATATCAAAATGGCCTTCGCTGTCTTTTTCGTGGGCCATTTACTTACGGTCTTCCCGCATTCGTTCGGCAGCACGGGGGTCCGGAAGAAGACTTGCTCCAAGCGAATGTCAATGGCGCGGCATCTTTGGATGTCGCTTTCTTCCTGGAAGGTCGTCGTGGAGCTCTTCGACCTCCTCAGCTCTTGGGTCACATCGTCGGGCCAAGGCCTAGACCTTGCGGTGCAAGGTCAGATGACAGCATCAATCTCGCGTCGCTACCCATCCTGAGGGCGTCATCTTGAAGTTTGTGCTACCTTGGGTGCTTTCCCGGGACCGGAAATGAATGACATCGTGGCCAAGGTGGAGCGGTGTGGCATCTACCACATGGACGACGATGAGTCTCGGCGGCGTGGAGCAGTGGAGGCCCGGCGGAGGATGCGTGATGATGAACCTGCGCTTGGGTGGTGGCGTCGTTTGGTGCCGTGGCGGCATCGATGGCTGACAAGCATGACAAGAATCTCTTTCCTATAGATGGGCCAACAGTTCGATGGTGATGGTGGCTTCTGAAGCGTGTGCATCTGGTGTATGCTTTGGGTTTGCTATACCAGGTTTATGCTCCTGGTATGCCACGCGGGCGGATCGGCGGTGATCCCGACTCTCGATGGTGTGGCGTGAAGGCATTTTCCATTGTCGAGTTTGTACGTGTGGGTGATGGCTTCGGGTCGTGTGATGTATGTTCAACCTACAAATGCCACGCCTATAACCCAAATAGGAGAGTTCATACATTGATATACACAGCTTGGCAAGGCTCTGGCATGTACGTCCTAGCGCAGGACCATCTGTCTTGATATGCACGCTTGGATTACAAACTCAAATGTGAATCCATAAAAGGGAATAACATATGACCGCAACTATTTTGTTAGATCATAACCATGAATTACATATCTAACTGTCAGAATAGTTTTGATAATGTGTATTAATGTGGTGCCTCCAAGGAAACACCTATATTGTGCTTTTAGTATATATAATAGAATAGAACTAGAAAGATATTGTGCTTTTAGTATACAAAATAGAATAGAAATAGATGGATAGATAGATAAAACATATGGCCAAAATATTTTACAACTAGGCTTGCTGCTATTACTTGGGCTATTTGGAACACTGGTAACAGAGCTTTCAAGATTTTTTTATTAAAACCCTTTTTGAGATTGCTTTTGCTGCTTGCACTATCTTGTTCTTTGAGAAAACTGAAGACGCTGGTGCACTTCACAGGAGTGTGATGTTGTTGAAGAAGAATGCTATCAATATAATGAGGATTTGCAATGTGTCAGATGTAGTTTGATGGATTAGAGTCATCGAACCTGGATATGTTTCTCTTGTCTTTTGTGTTCATTTTCTTGAGGCTTGTTTGACTTGGATATAATGTTGTTAACACTGTTATGCTAGTTGTTAACACTGTTATGCTAGGATAGTTATTTTGCCCCTATCAGGTTTTACATGTGTAGATTGCGAGAACATGTTGTGGGTTTCCTGATAGTGCGTTGTATTCGCTCCTTGCCCCTTTCCTGCTTCATGTAACCTCTATGTTGGTGTTAGACAAGTAGTATTTATGTTACGAGGTCAAAGAGGTTTATGCAGTGGCGGAGCTGATGAATTGCCAAATCTTGAGCACAACGTAACTAAAATTTACTTTGGTTTATTAGTTTTGTTTGCGATCAAATTTCACAATTGGTTGGGTTGGACCCTTTAATGTACGGTTGTTAATCAAGAAGTTTCTTTCCATCCAGAAGTAATGAAAACCATATAATAATTACATACCGTCCATGATCGAGTCATTGATTTTTGACTTACCACAGATAGATCACCAAACGTCGATAACGAGGAACACACAAAGCCTACGTGCACATACCATCATTACATCATAACTAGCCATAATAAGATCACCAAATTAAATAGGCCGGTCCTATTTCCAAACGTACGCCACAAGTTCACTTTACACTTGTGCAAAGTTGTACAGTACGATAATTTGACAGCCTTCGAACCCACAGCCTTTTAGCCCTAGCACCTCACACACATGTTCCTTCTTGCATTCATGTGTGATCCCAGGCCAGTCGATGAGGGGGGCCAAAGTGGCCAACCGCACAGGGCCCCCTAAATCATGGGGCCCCCGATGGGAGAGAAAACGCGAGGTTCTTTTTTAGTTGGAGAAAAAACGTGGGATACCTTGAAAAATATCAGTACTTTGAGTAGCCTCCCTTGGCTCTACTTGGTGATTTTAACGAAGTTTTGCGTCCCGATGAACATGAGGGGGTGGGAGAAAGGAGCAACGCACAGATACAACAATTTCGTGACGCGGTTGACATCTGCACAGATACATATATATGAGGAAGAAGTACGTCGGTGGAGCAACAGGGGCCCCACGAGGGTGGAGGGCGCGCCTGGGGGGGGGGGGTAGGCGTGCCCCCTACCTCGTGGGCTCCTATTAGCTGGCTTGACGTAGGGTCCAAGTCTCCTGAGTTGTATTCAGTGAGAAAATCACGTTTCCGAAGGTTTCATTCTGTTTGGACTCCGTTTGATATTCCTTTTCTTCGAAACCCTAAAACAGGCAAAAAAACAGCAATTCTGGGACGGGCTTTTGGTTAATAGGTTAGTCCCAAAAATAATATAAAAGTGTATAATAAAGCCCAATAATGTCCAAAACAGTAGATAATATAGCATGGAGCAATCAAAATTATAGATACGTTGGAGACGTATCAAGCATCACCAAGCTTAATTCCTGCTCGTCCTCGAGGAGGTAAATGATAAAAACGGAATTTTTGATGCGGAGTCTTACTTGGCATAATTTTTAATGTAATTCTTCTTAATTGTGGTATGAATATTCAGATCTGAAAGATTCAATACAAAAGTTCATATTGACATAAAAATGATAATACTTCCAACATACTAACTAAGCAATTATGTCTTCTCAAAATAACATGGCCAAAGAAAGTTCTGTTGGGGATCGTAGCAGAAATTTAAAATTTTCTACGCATCACCAAGATCAATCTATGGAGTAATATAGCAACGAGGGGAAGGAGAGTGCATCTACATGCCCTTGTAGATCGCTAAGCGGAAGCGTTGCAAGAACGCAGATGAAGGAGTCGTACTCGTAGCGATTCAGATCGCGGTTGATTTCGATCTAAGCGCCGAACAACTGCGCCTCCGCATTCAACAGACATGCAGCCCGGTGACGTCTCCTACGCCTTGATCCAGCAAGGGGAGAAGGAGAGGTTGGGGAAGACTCTGTCCAGCAGCAGCACAACGGCGTGGTGGTGGTGGAGGAGCGCGGGACTCCAGCAAGGCTTCGCCAAGCACTATGAGAGACGAGGAGGGAGAGAGGTAGGGTTGCGCCAAGAGAGAGATCAAATCGTATGTTAGGCAACCCCCGTACCTCAAGTCTATATTGTTGGAAATATGCCCTAGAGGCAATAATAAAAGCGTTATTATTATATTTCCTTGTTCATGATAATTGTCTTTATTCATGCTATAATTGTGTTATCCGGAAATCGTAATACATGTGTGAATAATAGACACCAACATGTCCCTAGTAAGCCTCTAGTTGACTAGCTCGTTGATCAACAGATAGTCATGGTTTCCTGACTATGGACATTGGATGTCATTGATAACGAGATCACATCATTAGGAGAATGATGTGATGGACAAGACCCAATCCTAAACATAGCATAAGATCGTATAGTTCGTTTGCTAAAGTTTTCCAATGTCAAGTATCTTTTCCTTAGACCATGAGATCGTGTAACTCCCGGATACCATAGGAGTGCTTTGGGTATACCAAACGTCACAACGTAACTGGGTGACTATAAAGGTATACTACGGGTATCTCCGAAAGTGTCTGTTGGGTTGACATGGATCAAGACTGGGATTTGTCACTCCGTATGACGGAGAGGTATCACTGGGCCCACTCGGTAATGCATCATCATAATGAGCTCAAAGTGACCAAGTGTCTGGTCACGGGATCATGCATTATGGTACGAGTAAAGTGACTTGCCGGTAACGAGATTGAACAAGGTATTGGGATACCGACGATCGAATCTCGGGCAAGTAACATACCGATTGACAAAGGGAATTGTATACGGGGTTGCTTGAATCCTCGACATCGTGGTTCATCCGATGAGATCATCGAGGAGCATGTGGGAGCCAACATGGGTATCCAGATCCCGCTGTTGGTTATTGACCGGAGAGTCGTCTCGGTCATGTCTACATGTCTCCCGAACCCGTAGGGTCTACACACTTAAGGTTCAGTGACGCTAGGGTTGTAGGGATATGTATATGCAGTAACCCGAATGTTGTTCGGAGTCCCGGATGAGATCCCGGATGTCACGAGGAGTTCCGGAATGGTCCGGAGGTAAAGATTTATATATGGGAAGTCCTGTTTCGGCCATCGGGACAAGTTTTGGGGTCATCGGTATTGTACCGGGACCACCGGAAGGATCCCGGGGGTCCACCGGGTGGGGCCACCTATCCCGGAGGGCCCCATGGGCTGAAGTGGGAAGGGATCCAGCCCAAAGTGGGCTGGGGCGCCACTTCCCCCTAGGGCCCATGCGCCTAGGGTGGGGGAAACCCTAAGGGAAGAGTCCTAGGAGGGGAAGGCACCTCCTAGGTGCCTTGGGGAGGAGGGATTCCTCCCCTTGGCCGCACCCCCCTAGGAGATTCGATCTCCTAGGGCCGGCGCCCCCTCCTTGGCCCTCCTATATATAGTGGGGGAAGGAGGGCTTTTTGATACATGCCTTTGATTGCCTCCTTCTCCCTCTCCAACACCTCCTCCTCCTCCATAGTGCTTGGCGAAGCCCTGACGGAGTACTGCAGCTCCATCATCACCACGCCGTCGTGCTGCTGCTGGAGCCATCTTCCTCAACCTCTCCTTCCCTCTTGCTGGATCAAGAAGAAGGAGACGTTACGCTGACCGTACGTGTGTTGAACGCAGAGGTGCCGTCCGTTCGGTGCTAGGATCTCCGGTGATTTGGATCACGTCGTGTTCGACTACGTCATCCCCGTTCTTTGAATGCTTCCGCTCGCGATCTACAAAGGTATGTAGATGCATCCGATCACTCGTTGCTAGATGAACTCATAGATGGATCTTGGTGAAACCGTAGGAAATTTTTTGTTTTCTGCAACGTTTCCCATCATATATCTATCTATCTATACCTATACTAATTACCGACTTCCTAGAAATTACCACGTTAATCAGAAAATTAGAACCGTCAATCCAGTGGGTCCGAATTATAACGGTGTAGATTAGTCCTTATAACGTTAATCAGAAAAAGACGTCCCACATCTCTCAAAAGAAAAAAATGTCCCATATCTCTAAAAAGGAAATAAATCTTCCACGTGCCTCTCTCTCTCATGTTTGTCTAAAACTCTAAATCTTACCCGAGTAGTGATGGCACCCGCAGGGTATGGGTACGGGTGGAGCTACCCCATACCCTTACCCATCCGCCCTGAGTTTACCCATCACCCATACCCATACCCGTCAAGGGTACATTTTTTCCCATACCCGTCACCCGACAGGGTGTATGGGTACCCGCGAGGAAAATTACCCTTGTTTACAACACATCAATTGAGTAGAAAATAGTTGTAAAAAGCAACATATAATCATAAATTATTAATAGCAACACATTTTAAACAACAATGTGCAACAACATATTCTCATAAAAAAAATACTTGCCTATAAAGTGACATATAAAAATGTTAAACAAGAACACATAATCATAAATAACAACACATATGCATACAATTTAAGCTCACGAAATCATGATAAATTATAGAGATAATTTGAATACACATTAGAGTTTTTACCTAGCGTGATTAGGAGGGGAAATGAATATATTGGGATATTAACGGAAACCCACCTGTCAACATTTTAGATGGGTACATGGGTACGCGGGCATGGGTTATACGATCCTATACCCGTACCCTCTCTACCCGATGGGTATGATATTTTCCCATTTAAGTACCCATTGGTAATTTTTTGTCCCATACCCTTACCCTAATAGGGTTTTTACCCACAGGGTATGCGGGTAATGGGTACCCATTGCCATCCCTATACCCGAAGCAAGTATCTTTCTCTCTCCAATCTCTCACAAATCTCTCAAAAGGAAAAAATCACCAACTTATCTCTCTCTCTCTCTCTCTCATCTCCATGCCTCTTCTATCTCACAAGATCAATCTCTACTCCTAATAGATGAGTTGGTAGTCTCGCCTCACCTCCCACCAACCCCTCGACGAACCCTATATTACGCCAGGGAGTGTCTTATTAACAAACTTTCGCTTAACCATAATTAATTTTGGTTGGCCCATTTGGGGCGTGCATTAACTCAATTAAATCAGCACTTTCCCAAATAATGTCACGCATTAACTCATTCAAATCAAATCACTACTTACTAAAAGTTATCTGACCCATTTTCAGTTTTTTCCTATGTTTCATTTTTTCTCATTTTTCTGCTCGACATGATGAGTTACCAAACAATGAAATCACAGTTTCCAAACAATAAAATTACAGTTTAGTGACAATCAATTCCAAATCCTATCTTTCCTAGCGCATTATCCGAAAAAAATAAACTTTCCTAGCGCATTGATCCTAACAACCAAATCTCTCTACTAAGGCAGAGGAAAAAAATTATATGAGACCAGGTCTCACGGTTAGCAGGTGAGACCCGTCCTGATGGATGACACGTGGCATTCACAAATCACAAAGCATCCCAATCTCTCCCCCCTGGATGGGGGTGGGGGATGTTTTGTGATTTGTGAATGTCACGTGTCATCCATCAGAATGGGTTTCGCGTGAGACGTGGTCTCATAGAATTCTTTTCCTAAGGCAGACCTCTCCTTCCCTCAGGATAGTAGACCAAGATCCACATCGGCTTTCGAAGTACCGACCATGCATCCGTCAGCCTCTCGCCGTCACGCCGCCAAGCATCGTCGCTACCTGTGCTGCCCCACGGAACCAGAACGATCGAGGGTTTCGAGCAGAAACTGCAGATTCTATTCAATTGTTCTGTTGTTGCCAACTACCTCGATCCAGTGTGTTGGTCCATGAGGTGACTCTGGTGGCGGCGCCATAACCCGGCTGGAGACGGCAGCGGCGACACGTTCTTCTCTCCTCCTGTCGGCGCAAGCAGTTCGTCCCCATAGTCGGACCAGATCAAACGCTTCTTGCAACATCAATATCTTGCAATCCTCCCAACGGCAGTGGTAGCGGATTGACCTGGTCTCAACGGCAGCAACATCACAACGACCCAGTATGCTCTTCCACCTCTCCCTCTCTTTAATTTTTTACTAGGATTCTTATTATTCTGTGTGTCTGCATCTGCGTGCCATTTAGGATTCTTGTCTATCTAGATCTTGGTATATAACTGCAGCAACTCATAAGTCTGGGAGGCCAAGAAAGAAGACATAGGTACAGAAGAAGAGGCTTTATTATAAATATTTTCTAAGACCAGCTGCAGTCTGAATGAGACTATTGAGGGCCTTATTCTGCACCGCCACTTCACTAGGGAATACAGTCATCATCGACATAGTTTCACTTGGAGAAAACTGTCTGACACTTTAGTATCATAGCCACCAAGGTAAATGGTCAAGTCTTGTGTTCTCATTGACCTGACTATTCAATCAGAGAGTGTTTTGTTGGTGATTTATAGCGAACCAAAAGAAAGAAGACAACAAATATGTGTTGGGTTATCTTGTTAACCTCACCATACAATTCCTTGTGGGTGGTCTTCGTTAAATTGAAAAGACTTTGGTAGTTAATTCATGCCATTGGTGGTGATGGCAGTCCAACGAAGTGCAATATGTACAAGTACAATTGAGCCAAAAAGGAAACTGGATGCCATCTGTACTAAAGCTAGATGTCTCATACTGTATATAAAGCCGCCTCGGTGTTTTTTTCCTTGATTCGATTTTTTCTTTCTCTACTTCATTGATAAAATAAAGAGATAGATTTCACCCTTCTTTTATTGCCATTTTCACTCTGTTTTTTTACTGTGAAGTTGGCCGGGCATGTAAATATGAATTGCCACATAAAAAGATCAGCGGCATCTCATATTCTCGTTTAAGTGATGTACGTGTTCCAGACTATTTTTCAAGTTTCAGGTCAGAGTCTCTACTCTAAACCATAGTCACCGTGGATATGTAAGAGTGTGCAAGATTTTTGCGAGTGTTTTTTTTTTTTTTGATATCACACAAATTGGTGGGTAAATGAAATATATAACACTGGTTCTATAATCCTTTTTTTATGATTCTCTTTCGTTTCTTTTATTAAATATTTTATTATTATTCTGTGTACATATTTTAATAGGATGCCAAACATCCCAGAGTTTATCTATATTGTGTATTCCGCCGGATCTCCAAGAAATTGTGACATGTGTGCAGAACATAGATGCTTCGATTTTATCATATACACAATATGTTATACCTATTACTGATCCTTCCTTGACAAAAATATTTGAGGTATAATATAGTTTCCTATTACTGATTCGACGGCGCGGAGCAGTGGCAGCGGTAACATCTGTTGACCGATTTGGAGGGGAGCAGAATAACAGTGAGCAGCAAAGTGTGGACTGGTTCAACATCAGCCAACATAATCGCCCCAACATCAGCCAGACCGACTGGTTTGAGCTCCTTCCATGCCTCCCTAACTATCTTGTGAGTTGATCTGTGACCGGAAAAAAAGTCCTAAAGGTTTAGAAGGACATGAGAGATTTTATTTTTCAGGTTTTGAATGCTAATACACGTTTCTAACTTATATAGTGCAAGCAGTTGAGTTGGCTTGAACTTTCCTGTACAACTGAAGGTCCTTCTCGAGCGTGTGCAGCTTGATGTAACATCATGCAGTTTGCGATGGGGAATCAGTGTTTAGTAGGAACAACTTAGTGCATATGTATTTTGTGTGTACTGACCTGATGCAAATATATTCATGTGTAATGCCAGACAAGGTACAAAGGTAATGTAGATTCTGTGTAATGATTCGATTTTCAAACAATATTGTGTGCCCTTAGAAAATTGGATATTCGCTAAGTTTGTAATGACAAGTAATGTATGTAAAGTGTACATTATCATACCAATATTGGTTTCCATATGATATTTTCCCCATTATCAATTACTCGAGGATGCGACTGAGTACAATACATGATGGTGACTTGGTCAAAATCCATTGCATCTTTTTTTGTCATCAGCGACCAAAACTATTACAATTACGGTTACCTGCTTAAAATTCAAAATGGATGTGGTGGTGGGACAGGGATCTCATACTGCAGTGGGCCCACATGTCAATGGCCCAACTACATCCTGCAGTACGTCAGGGGAGTTGCTTCCATGGTGGTGGAGGTTGGGGTGAGGGGGGGGGGGGTCTGAGCCTGGTGTGGCATTGATAGGTTGAGAGACGTAGATGGTGGGTGGAATAAGAAAAGTAATGATTTAACGATAATAAGTTAACCCATGCTATTGACGTGCATACAATACTAAACGTATATGGTTAACCATAATTGTTGTTAAATTTTAGAATATATATCTATCCTCCCTTTACAACGCACGGGCAATTTCCTCGTGAGGGTGAGGCATAGGGGGGTGCGCATAGCTGGCAGGAGCGAGTCTAAAACTTAATCGGTGACGGTGCATGGGGTACAGGGGAGGGGATGGGGGTGGGGGTGGGGGTTGGAGTTGTTCATCGGGGTGAGGCTTAGATGGATGGTGGGGCAGGGGGAGGCAGGAGGTTAGGTCTAGGTAGGCCATGGTTGAGGAGGAGGAATCGTCACGAAACAAGAGGAAGATGAACAGGTGACAGCGTGCTCCTAACCGTTGGATATTGATTTGATGTAGCAACGCACGGGCACTTAACTTGTCAAAATTAAAAACCAAGATGGACGTGGGCAAGTATCTTTTTCTCTCCAATCTCTCACAAATCTCTCAAAAGGAAAAAAATCTCCAACTTATCTCTCTCTCTCTCTCTCTCTCACGTCTCCATGCCTCTTCTATCTCACAAGATCAATCAAAATTAAAAACCAAGATGGACATGGATCTCCATCGATACGCTGCCGCTATGATGAACGCTTCCATCCTTGGGCATGTCGATAATGCTTGATCGCCATGGGATGATTCAGGTGCAACTAATCCCTCTCTGACACCATCATATTCTTTTTTTTGATGGCCTACTCCATGTTCCATAAGTTCACGTCAATTCCATGAATCCACACTACTGTGTTTTAGGTATCTCCCCTTTGAAATACATCGATGGAGGAGGCGGAGAGGACGTATTCTATTTTTATTATTACGTGGACTCCCAACTAATCATCGACGCTCAACCAGATCTAATACCTCCCGTAACAAGTACGTAGATAGGGCACCTGTTTCGATTCCGACCTATCTGCCTCTCCTGATGCGTCGACATCAGTAGAACTGACCGTCCCATCCTCAAGTCATTCCCTCTTCCGGCCCTTGCTGAAATTCTAGATCGATCATGCTCATAATCTTGCCACTGGTGATCTCTCCCGATACCGGCAACCATGAGGCGCATCTCCAAAGTGTTTTTTTTTGCGGGCCACATCTCCAATGTTTGACGACGTACGCAGGTACATGGGGAGAAACTAACCTGCTTTTCTGATGCATAGTTGTTTGTAAGATGATGTTTGCCTAGCCTCTGCCTGCGATTCCAGCTACTATACGGGGACCCTCCATCGGGAGGCCAGGCTAGAGTAAAGTGTAGTCACACTAGGCTAAATGTCCCAGACTGCAGTTATTGTCCATCTCGCAATATCTATCGGCAAGGTCCTGAGTAATGATTACTTTTACTTCTATGTTGAAAATGCTGAAGCAAAATAAGTTTCAAAGATATCCATGTATGCTTCATTTTTCTTTTCTGAAGCAGGGAGAGAGGGAGAGGAGAGGTGGAGACTAAATGGACCCTTACATGGCCCGTACAACATAGTTTATGGTGTTTCATTGTACCCTGAATTTTGGCTTACTCTGTAACTGTAGGAAATTAATGTAGTTATTCCTGCCAGCTTACAATGATGTATATTTGTCTCTGAATCCAGAAGGTACGTATATGTATCTTATAACCTACTATTATAACTCTCTCCCTTTCATGTACAGAATCTGATAAGATTTTACCCAATCATTTTGACAAATTTGTTTTTTTTGCATAAAAATAACCGTGCTAGAAGTCTTGACAAATTATTATGTTATATTTGTGCGTACTTATTCTATTGGATGGATTCTATATGAGTCCCCATGAGAGACTGAATTCTCCAGAATAGTCAATCCAGTCACTTGATAAATACAGCGCATCATAATACGATGTAAGTCAGGTAATGCCATGACGATGCTAATGCTATACATATTGGTAATCAATGCTATTTTTAACTGCTTTATATACTTGGTGTTTTAGCATCTCTTTTCTGTTAGAGTTTTAGTGTTAATTCATTTATCGAATAAATAAGGACTGTGTGTACAAATGGTTAACAAAATTTGGCAGCATTCTACTCAATACTAAAGAAGTTGCACCGTTTGCAACCTCGGTACAGATTCTTAAAATAGTTATGCACTTTGACAGGTTGAGTTTGATTATTGGTAGGAGCTTGGCCTTAAAATTTGTGCAGATTGTATATTGAAGTTTATCCTATTTTCTTATTGGAACATTACATTGGCGTTACAATTATTGTGCATGGTGATGTTGATCAATATAATTCTGACTATGCGCATTGTACTAAAACAATACTTGCACACTTAAGCAATACTCTCCATATTTGACATGGTAAGTAATACCAACTGTGCAATATTCGGCAGTTTATTATGTTCCTTCAAAAGGTGGTAATAACATTTTTTTCTCTTACTGTTTTGCATTGTGAGAAACCTGTCAAAAGTTTTTAAAGAGAGACGATGGCATGTGGACATACCTGGGTTCTATAATAAGATGTAAAGTGGTTAAAGAGACCTGTATAAATATTTTGTGTATGTCCTCTGTTCCCATTTGTTTGTTATTTCCACTATCTGCATTTTTCAATATTATTAAACGAAAGACGTAGAGAGATCAAGTATATTATGTTTCCCTGTGTAGCATTTCCAATCCAATGCGCGAACCTATTTAGGATTTTACAACTCATTGATTTTTCTATGTCTGACCATTTGCAATGAAACAATTTTGGAATCTAAAACAATAATTTGATATGAGGATACTTATATGAATATGAGCTAATGATCACATGTCTGTCACAAACTCTCAGGTCTATCTCTTCCCCATGTTTATCTTCTTTTTAGGGTTTGGTCACTTTTACAGCCATCTCTATTTGGCTAATTCGGCTGTCATGTCTCACGAGCATATACATGGAGGTTGTTGTCCAAAGAATGCATCCAGAATATGATCCACTTCAACGAACACTAATGGTGATGAATTAATACGTCGATCTGGTGCTTTTGGACAAGTATGTGAAGAAGCAAGCATTCAGGAATGTTATGACATATATCAAACCACTTTTGATAAATAATTTTACCATGACAAGCGAGGGGGAAAAGCAAGTTGATCACGTGTATTCTCCTACTTAATTATACATTATTTTCTTCCTATTTTCTACAAATTCTCTCTGGTATCTCCACAATACATGTATAACGATGCCACACAAGTTGATCAGTGAGGTACCATCGGCCGATCACAGGAGTGGTTGACGTCGTGTACGTCATCGATTAATTGCAGTTCGAGTGGAAATTTCCACCGCTGCATCACATCCTGGTCCAGATTCTATAACCATTATCTAAACATAGTTACATACATAGACGAGTTTATGCAACCATTTACGTTAGACAATGGATGCATGAGATTAAATAGGTTAGGCGGTAGTTGTTTAAGCCGTAAATTGCTATTGATCAATTAATTTACATGACTCATTTCCTCCTTTCTCTCCTCGACCTGCCCCATTAAGAGGTCACCATCCGATGCAGGACGCCAGGATGATGTACACATTTGTAATTATTTTCATAGGCCACTAATAAGTCTTAGTTGTCTACGTACATAAACATTACATGTGTCTTCCCTATCTTCGACAACATAGGCTCTATGGAAGAAACAATGTTCTCTTCTTGGCAAATTGTTAAGTTCTTATGTCGTTTAAATAAAAAAATTGTGTAACGTCAATCACTGGCATTCATACGCTCACTTGAGTAAGAATTCCCTTATAATATACGGATCTGATACATCCCCTTATGAATAACCATCAACTATAATAGGGACCCTAAGATAATAACACATAACTAGCCCGTGCAAACGCACGGGTTCACGACTAGTATATATAGGGGGAGGGGAGGGGGCTGCGCCCCCTCTAGGGTTCCCACCTCAAGGGGTGCGGCAGCCCTAGATCCCATCTACGGTGGCGGCCACAAGGGGGAGAAGGGGAGGCGCACCTGGGGTGGGCCTTAGGGCCCATCTGCCCTAGGGTTTGCCCCCTTCCCCTCTTGGAGGCGCCTTGGGCCTTGGTGGGAGGCGCCCCAGCCCACCTAGGGGCTGGTCCCTTCCCACTATTGGCCCATGTAGGCCTCCGGGGCTGGTGGACCCACCTGATGGACCCCCGGGACCCTTCCGGTGGTCCCGGTACGTTACCGATAGCACCTGAAACCTTTCCGGTGACCAAAATGGGACTTCACATATATAAATCTTTACCTTCGGACCATTCCGGAACTCCTCGTGACGTCCGGGATCTCATCCGGGACTCCAAACAACATTCGGTAACCGCGTACATACTTTCCCTATAACCCTAGCGTCATCAAACCTTAAGTGTGTAGACCCTACGGGTTCGGGAGTCATGCAGACATGGCCGAGACAACTCTCCGGTCAATAACCAACAACGGGATCTGGATACCCATGTTGGCTCCCACATGCTCCACGATGATCTCATCCGATGAACCACGATGTCAAGGATTCAATCAATCCCGTATACAATTCCCTTTGTCTATCAGTACGATACTTGCCCGAGATTCGATCGTCGGTATCCCGATACCTTGTTCAATCTCGTTACCGGCAAGTCTCTTTACTCGTTCCGTAACACATCATCCCGTGATCAACTCCTTGATCACATTGTGCACATTATGATGATGTCCTACCGAGTGGGCCCAGAGATACCTCTCCGTTTACACAGAGTGACAAATCCCAGTCTCGATTAGTGCCAACCCAACAGACACTTTCGGAGATACCCGTAGTGCACCTTTATAGCCACCCAGTTATGTTGTGACGTTTGGCACACCCAAAGCACTCCTACGGTATCCGGGAGTTGCACAATATCATGGTCTAAGGAAATTATACTTGACATTAGAAAAGCTTTAGCAAACGAACTACATGATCTTGTGCTAGGCATAGGATTGGGTCTTGTCCATCACATCATTCTCCTAATGATGTGATCACGTTATCAACGACATCCAATGTCCATGATCAGGAAACCGTAACCATCTATTGATCAACGAGCTAGTCAACTAGAGGCTTACTAGGGACATGGTGTTGTCTATGTATCCACACATGTATCTGAGTTTCCTATCAATACAATTCTAGCATGGATAATAAACGATTATCATGAACAATGAGATATATAATAATAACTAATTTATTATTGCCTCTAGGGCATATTTCCAACAGTCTCCCACTTGCACTAGAGTCAATAATCTAGTTCACATCGCCATGTGATTAACACTCACAGGTCACATCGCCATGTGACCAACATCCAAGAGTCTACTAGACTCAATGATCTAGTTCACATCACTATGTGATTAACACTCAAGAGTTCTGGGTTTGATCATGTTATGCTTGTGAGAGAGGTTGTAGTCAACGGGTCTTTCCATATTCAGATCCCTATGTATTTCGCAAAACTTTATATCGTAGATCCCTACCACGTTCCACTTGGAGCTATTTCAAATTGTTGCTCCATTATACGTATCCGATATCTCTACTCAGAGCTATCCGGATAGGTGTCAAGCTTGCATCGACGTAACTCTTTACGTCGAACTCTTTATCACCTCCATAACCGAGAAACATTTCCTTATTCCTCTAAGGATAATTTTGACCGCTATCTGGTGATCCATTCCTAGATCTCCTTTTTACCCTCTTGCCAGACATGTGGCAAGGCACACATCTGGTGCGGTACTCAGCATGGCATACCGTATAGAGTCTATGACAAAAGCATAGGGGACGACCTTCGTCCTTCCTCTTTCTTCTGCCGTGGTCAATCTTCGAGTCTTACTCAACTTCACACCTTACAACTCAGGTAAGAACCCCTTCTTTGACTGATCTATTTTGAACTCCTTCAAAAACATGTCAAGGTGTGCATTCTTTGAAAGTATCATCAAGCGTCTTGATCTATCTCTATAGATCTTGATGCCCAATATGTAAGCAGCTTTATCCAGGTCTTCCTTTGAAAATCACTCTTCAAACAACTGTTTATGCTTTCCAGAAATTCTACATTATTTCAGATCAACAATATGTCATCCACATATACTTATCAGAAATGTTGTAGTGCTCCCACTCACTTTCTTGTAAATACAAGTTTCTAGCAAACATTGTATAATCCTAAAAGCTTTGATCACTCCATCAAAGCATATATTCTGACTCCGAGATGCTTGCTCTAGTCCATAGAAGGATCGCTAGAGCCAGCATACCTTTTAGCATCCTTAGGATCGACAAAACTTTGATTGTATCACATACAACTCTTTCTTACAAAAACTGGTAAGAAAACTTGTTTTTTGACATCCATCTGTCAGATTTCATAATCGAAAAATACAACTAATGCTAACATGATTCCGACGGACTTAAGCATCTCTACGGGTGAGAAATTCTCATCGTAGTCAACTCCTTTGAACTTGTGAAAAGACTCTTTCCCACAAGTCGAGCTTCATAGACGGTAACATTACCGCCCACGTCTGTCTTCTTCTTAAAGATCCATTTATCTCAATGGCTTGCCGATCATCGGGCAAGTCCACCAAAGTCTATACTTTGTTCTGATACATGGATCCTATCTCGGATTTAATGGCTTCTAACCATTTGTCGGAATACGGGCCCACCATCGCTTCTCCATAGCTCGTAGGTTCATTCTTGTCTAACAACATGATATCTAAGACAGGATTATCGTACCACTCAGGAGTAGTACATATCCTTGTCGACCTACGAGGTTCGATAGCAACTTGATCCGAAGCTTCATGATCACTATCATTAACTTCCTATTCAACAGACGTAGGCGCCACAGAAAACATCTTTCTGTGTTGCATCACTCTCTAGTTGAAGTAAAGGTTCGACAACCTCATCAAGTTCTATCTTCCTCCCACTCAATTATTTCGAGAGAAACTCCTTCTCGAGAAAGGACACGTTCTTAGCGACAAACAATTTGCCCTCGGATCTGAGATAGAAGGTATACCCAAGTGTCACCTTTGGGTATCCTATGAAGATGTGTTTGTCCGCTTTTGGGTTCGAGCTTCTCCAGCTAAAGCCTTAAGCATCGCAACCCCAAACATTAAGAAACGACAACTTTGGTTTCTTGCCAAACCAATGTTCATACGACGTCGTCTCAACGGACTTAGATGGTGTCCTATCTAAAGTGAATGCAGTGTCTCTAACGCATATCCTCAAAATGAAAACGGTAGATCGGTAAGAGACATCATAGATCGCACCATATCTCATAAGGTTCGATTACGACGTTCGCACACACCATTACCCTGTGGTGTTCCAGATGGCTTCAACTATGAAACAATTCCACAATGTCTTAAGTGATTGCCAAACTCATAGCTCAGAAATTCTCATTGATCAGATCGTAGGAATTTGATCTTCTTGTTATGATGATTCTTAACTTCACTCTGAAATCGCTTGAACTTTTCAAACGTTTTAGACTTGTGCTTCATTAAGTAAATATACCTATAGCTACTCAAATTGTCAGTGAAGATGAGAAAATAGTGATATCCACCACACGCTTCAATTCTCATTGGATCACACGCATCAGCATGTATGATTTCCAACAAGTCACTTGCCCGTTTTATTTTACCTGAAAACGGGGTCTTAGTCATCCTGCCCATGAGGCATGGCTTGCATGTGTCAAGCGATTCAAAATCAAGTGACTCCAAACATCCATCGACATGGAGTTTCTTCATGCATCTTACGCCAATATGACCTAAGCGGCAGTGCCACAAGAAAGTGGTACTATCATTATTAACTCTACATCTTTTGGCGTGAACATGTGTATTACCACGACCGAGATTCAATGAACCATTCACATAGGGTGCATGACCATGAAAGGTATTATTCATGTAAACAGAATAACCATTATTCTCTATCTTAAACGAATAACCGTATTGCAATGAACATGATCTAATCATATTCATGCTCAACGTAGACACCTGATAACATTTATCTAGGTTCAATACTAATCCCGAAGGCAGATGGAGCGTGCGATGGTGATCTCATCAACTTTGGAAACACTTCCAACACACATCGTCACCTCGCCCTCAGCTAGTCTTCGTTTAGTCCGTAGCTTTTGCTTCAAGTCACCAATAATAGCAACTGAACCGGTATCCAATACCCAGGTGCTACCAGGAGTACTAGTAAGGTACACATTAATAACACGTATATACTTTGTTGAAGTTGCCAGCCTTCTTATCTACCATGCATTTGGGGTAATTCCGCTACCAGTGACCGTTCCCCTTACAATAGAAGCACTTAGTCTCGGGTTTGAGTTCAACCTTGGGTTCCTTCACTGGAGCGGCAACTGGTTTGCCATCCATGAAGTTTCCCTTCTAGCCCTTGCCCTTCTTGAAACCAGTGGTCTTGTTAAACCATCAACACTTGATGCTCCTTTTTGATTTCTACCTTTTGCGGTCTTAAGCACCACGAACAGCTCCGGGATCATCTCCATCCCTTGCATGTCATAGTTCATCACGAAGATCTAGTAGCTTAGTGATAGTGGCTAGAGAACTCTATCAATCACTATCTTATCTGGAAGTTTAACTCCCACTTGATTTAAGTGATTGTAGCACCCAGACATTCTGAGCACATGCTCACTAGCTGAGCTATTCTCCTCCATCTTGTTGGCAAAAGAACTTTTCAGAGGTCTCATACCTCTCAACACGGGCATGAGCCTGAAATCCCAATTTCAGCTCTTGGAACATCTCATATGTCTTATGTCGTTCAAAACGTCATTGGAATCCCGATTCTAAGCCGTAAAGTATGGTGCACTAAACTATCAAGTAGTCATCAGGATGTGTCTGTCAGGTGTTCACAACATGCACAGACGACGTTGTAGGGGTTTGCACATCGAGCGGTGCATCAAAGACGTAAGCCTTCAGTGTAGCAGTGAGGACACTCCTCGGACTACGGACCTAGTCCGCATCATTGCTTACAATATCTTTCAACTTAATCTTTCGCTAGGAACGTATTGAAACAGGGAGCTACAACGTGAGCTATTTATCTACAACATATTTTCAAAGACAATTTAGACTATGTTCATGATAATTGAGTTGATCTAATCAAATTATTTAATGAACTCCCACTCAGATAGACATCCCTCTAGTCATCTAAGTGAAACATGATCCGAATCGACTAGGCCGTGTCGGATCATCACGTGAGACGGACTGGTCATCAACGGTGAACATCTCATGTTGATCGTATCTTCTATACGACTCATGTTTGACCTTTCGGTCTTCTGTGTTCCGAGGCCATGTCTGTACATGCTAGGCTCGTCAAGTCAACCTAAGTGTTTCGCATGTGTCCCGAGGCCATGTCTGTACATGCTAGGCTCGTCAACACCTGTTGTATTCGAACGTTAGAATCTATCACACCCGATCATCACGTGGTGCTTCGAAACAACGAACCTTCGCAACGGTGCATAGTTAGGGGGAGCACTTTTCTTGAAATTTTAGTGAGGGATCATCTTATTTAAGCTACCGTCGTTCTAAGAAAATAAGATGTAAGACATGATAAACATCACATGCAATCAAATAGTGACATGATATGGCCAATATCATTTTGCTCCTTTTGATCTCCATCTTCGGGGCTCCATGATCATCGTTGTCACCGGCATGACACCATGATCTCCATCATCATGATCTCCATCATCGTGTCTTCTTGAAGTTGTCTCGTCATCTATTACTTCTACTACTATGGCTAACGCTTTAGCAATAAAGTGAAGTAATTACATGACGTTTATGTTGACACGCAGGTCATAAATAAATTAAGACAACTCCTATGGCTCCTGCCGGTTGTCATACTCATCGACATGCAAGTCGTGATTCCTATTACAAGAACATGATCAATCTCATACATCACATATATCATTCATCACATCCTTTTGGCCATATCACATCACAAGGCATATGCTGCAAAAACAAGTTAGACGTCCTCTAATTGTTGTTGCAAGTTCTTACGTGGCTGCTATAGGTTTCTAGCAAGAACGTTTCTTACCTACGCCAAAACCACAACGTGAAATGCCAATTTCTATATACCCTTCATAAGGACCCTTTACATCGAATCCGATCCGACTAAAGTGGGAGTGACAGACACCCGCTAGCCACCTTATGCAACTAGTGCATGTCAGTCGGTGGAACCAGTCTCACGTAAGAGTACGTGTAATGTCGGTCCGGGCCGCTTCATCCCACGATGCCGCCGAATCAAGATAAGACTAGTAACGACAAGTAAATTGACAATATCGACGCCCACAACTGCTTTGTGTTCTACTCGTGCATAGAAAGAGTGAAATGCATGGTTGGTCCATAAATTCAAATTAAAAGCACACTTTAGACCACAAACTCAAAATCTGCACAGATTAAGCCACAAACTAGATTATGAGCACACTTTAGGCCAAAAAAACGTTTCGGAGGTCTGATCCTGCACACGTGGCTGCCACCTCGGCTAAGACTAGACCGCTCTGCGAGTGTTATCTTTCCCAGGGTGTTAATTGTAAAATGGACGAAACTGAAATCCCGCGCCAATCACGGCTGGACCAAGCCCTTCCTTTCTTGTACTCTTCTCTGGACGGTTTCCGTGGAGCATGACGATCGACAGCGACCTAAGGCGGCTCAACGCCGGCAAGCCGTGGATGGCTCGGCTGCGTGAGAAAACCGATCCTCCACCCTTATATGGTATGATCTTCCTCGTCTCCTCTTCTCTTTGCTTCTGTGTCCTCTTCCATGGAATAGGGCATATGTGATCATCGACAATTGGATCTTTTCTTTGTTGTTAATCATTTTCGATGGATTGATGCCAAATTTCTGTACTGAGGTCTAGTTTGTAAGCATGGCTGCCGTTTTTTTCCTATGTGTGGTGATATAAGGGGGAAAACCTGAACCTTTACACTTAGTTTAAACTGAATATATATGTGCAAAAAAACTGAACCCTTACACTTGTTCCTATGTGTGAAAATCTGCTCCGGACAGGTGGAAGAACAAATCGTATTCAGTGCAAAAACTGAAGCTTTACACTTTGTTGTAACTGAATATATATGTGGGAAAGAACTAAACCTTTACAAATTATTCCTATGTGTGAAATCTACACTGTCTAGGTGAAAGAACAGATCATTTTCGGTGCTAAAACTGAACCTTTATACTCTGTTTTAACTGAAAAAATGAACATCTACTCATGTTCAGCGCAAAAACTGAACATATTCTCATATTTAGTGGAGAAACTGAATATATATGTGCCATATTCATTGCATGAACTGAATATAGGTGGTGATCTAAGGGGAAAAAATAGAACCTTGCACTCTGTTTGAACTGAATATATGTGCACAAAAGTAATGTATGTTTTTTGTTGAAGTGCAAAGATTGAACCTTTACTTTGTGTTATTGTGCATTGTAGGTCCGAATGATCCAGTGTTCACTATTAAGGTTCATCATGGTGGATTTTTCTGTGGTTTGGGAAGCAACAAAACATATATTGATGATAAAATTGACTTCTTTGACTTTTGTGTTGTTGAGGAATGGTCGGTACTTTATATTGTGGATTTGTTGGAGAAATTGGGCTACCCCGACAGTACCAAGTACAAGGTGTACTGGTTGCTGCCTGGTCACACAATTGCTGATGGTCTTTTCTTTGTGTGCAATGATGATAACCTTCAGAAGCTCATTTCTTCAGTGCCCAGGGACAACAATATAGTTCTTTATTTGGATCAGATGTATTTGATTGACAATAGCATATGGGATGATGTGTTGATAGAAGCAAATGCTTCAGAACAGCCTAGTATCATTGTGAATCAATGCAAGCCTACAGAGCAGTTTTCAGGGCAGCCAGAGGGAGATATCACTCGCCAGATGGATGAGAAGCTGGAGAGATTGCAGAAATTTAAGAGCTTGAAGGAAGATGGTAGTGAAAGTGACAGGCTTGATTCAGATGCAGACTTTTTTGACAGTGACAATGATCCATTTGATGGAGATGATGATTTGTTTGTTGCCTTTGTGGATCAAGATGTGAAAGATTCAATGATCCCTGACAAAGGTAGACAGCAAGTTCAAGACAATGAGGTGAAGGACAAGGATAAGAAGGATAAAAGGAAGAGGGAAGATTCTGATGGTGAGCTTGAATTACCAGATTCTGAAGATGAGAACTTCAAGTTCAAGTTCAAGTCATTCACATCAGTGGACATGAAGGAACCCGAGTTTAAAGTTGGTATGTTCTTTTCAACTGTTGAGCAGTTGCGAGAAGCAATAGATGAATATAGCATAAAAAACAGAGTGCCTGTGAAGAAGATCAGAAATACTAGAACCAGGGTTGAGGTGATATGTGTTGAAGATTGTCCCTGGTGCTTGTATGTAAGTCATGACACCAGGTCCAAGAGTTTGCTTGTCAAAAGATATATCAATGAGCACACCTGCAGCAAAGAGTGGGCTATCAAGGCAATGACGGCTCCATATATTGCCAAAAAATATCTTGAAGATGTCAGAGATAATGAGACGATTGATGCACAATCATTGGGGAAAAAAAGTGCAGAAGGACTTCAACTTGGCTGCTGGAAGAATGAAACTACAAAGGGCAAAAAAGAAAGCAATGACTGTTATTAGAGGTGATGAGGAGAAGAAATACAATTTGCTTTGGGATTATGCTCAGGAGATAAGGAGATCAAACCCAGGGAGCAGTGTCTTCCTAAACTTGGATGTTCATGGTTTGTTCCAGACTATGTACTTCTCCCTTGATGCTTGTAAGAGGGGGTTCTTAGAGGGCTGTAGGCCTCTACTTTTCTTTGATGGTTGCCACTTGAAAACTAGGCATGGTAGTGTGATGTTGACAGCAATAGGGATTGACCCTAATGATTGTGTTTTTCCAATTGCAATGGCTGTGGTGGATGGGGGGAACAAGAATAGCTGGAAGTGGTTCATGAACACTTTGAAGCGAGACTTGAACATCAGCAACACTGCGGCATATACCATCATGTCAGATAAGCAGAAAGGTTTGATACTTGCAGTAGAACAAGAATTTTCAGATTGTCCACATAGGTTTTGTGTAAGACATCTGTACCAAAACTTCAACACAATTCACAAGGGGGAAGTTCTCAAGGATCAACTTTGGGCTTGCGCTACATCTAGCAACACAGAACAGTTGGAAAGAAACATGGAGAAACTCAAGTTGTTGAGTCCAGAAGCACATGCATGGCTTGATGGGCACCCACCAGACCAATGGTATAGAGCCTTCTTTGATTGTTTCTGCAAGAGTGACACACTAATGAATAATCATTGTGAAGTTTTCAACAAGTAAGCTACTAAACATATATGTGTTCATGTTCTTTGTGCCATTCATGTTCTTTATAGTGATCTTGTTCTTCATTACATGTGCACACAGATACATACTTGATGCTAGAGAGCTTCCTATCCTTAGTATGTCGGAGAAGATAAGGATGCAGCTTATGCACAGAATGGTTGAGTATGCAAGGATTTGTGAGAACAAATGGACTGGCAACATATGCCCCAAAATCATGGACAAACTGCAGAAGAATGTGAAATATGCAAACAATTGTTTTCCTCACAGATCTGGGCATGGAGTATACGAAGTCAAGAGCAAATCCTTCAGCTATGAGGTCAACATGCTGCAAAACAGTTGTGACTGCCGGAGATGGCAACTAACAGGCATTCCATGTTCTCATGCAGCTGCTTGCATGAGAGAGGAGAGAATAAAGCCCGAAACACGGATAGCAGCTTGTTATACAAGGGACAAGTATATGAAAACTTATGGACACACTATCTGGCCAGTTAGGGACAAAAGTTTTTGGGAAAAGACAAATGGAAGGGAACTAGGAGCACCATTGTATAAGAAGAAAGCTGGAAGGAAAGCAAATAAAAGGAGAGAGCACCCATTAGAGAAAGAACAAGGTACAAGGCTCAGCAAGCATGGTGTGAAGATGCACTGTAGCCATTGCAGAGACCCTAACCACAAGAGGCCAGGTTGCCCTATCCTACATCCAGAACTGAAACTTCAACCACAAAGAAGAAACAATGAAGAAGATATTGATGATCCTTCTATTTTAGAGGTTAAAAAGAGCAATCGTTTTTATTCCTTAGAGCTAAATGAATTGTTATATTTAATGCAGCTAATCTTTGCTTCATTATTTTCAGCATATTGTTCCTGAAGAGGGCATTCCTGAGTTAATTCCAACACAATGCAGTGAAACTCTAGTTGACGAACTGCTAGTAGAAGAAGTACATATAATCATTTGAACAAACTGTTTAATACTCTATTTCAGTTACTACTTCCCACTAATCCTTTCTTTATTATTTTTGCAGATCACTAAGTTGGAGAATTTTCACAGTCGAAGGAAAGGTCCACTGCCTAGCAATGCTTTCGTTGAAGAGCACATAAATAATATTCCTGCTCCAAGGGCAACAACAGCAACAAGGGGAGGGATGGCCATAGCAAGGGGAAGAGGAAAGGGGAGAGGAAGGGGAAGAGGAAGAGCAACTAGCTCTGCTACAAGTACTTCTATACTTGATGATGTTGTGCCAACTACCAGACGGAGAGCAAGAGCAAGAGGCACTACAAGGAGAGCAAGTACAAGCAGGGTCACAGGAAGTATTTCTGTAGTTAATGATGCTATAGGAGCAAGTGGTGCTGCTTCAAACATGGTAGATGATGTCCCAAGAGCAAGCACAAGAAGACCAAGAAGTGGAGGAAGAGGAGATGGTGCGGCCACAGAGAGAGAGAGAGAGAAGTATCAAACACGGAAGATTGTACCACTTGCTCTTTGGGTCTCATTAGTTAATTTCCTGGTTTTTGTCATGCTTATGAAAATTGGAGATTTGGTTGTGATACTTTCTGGAACTATGAAGTTGTGATGCGAACTTGGAACCTTTCACTTTTTTTAGGGAATGGAACCGTTACTTTTGGAACTACGTAGCAGTGTCATATTTATTTCATCAAGCAAGCTTATGAGCATAATCATGTGCACTGTGATGTTATATTTCACATGAATCTGCATGTTATGTGCACTGCCATGTTTATTTCCTGAAGAATGAGGAGTTTTTGAAGATTAGTTGTGATTTTCATCTCCTGAATATTGTATGACAGTGATTTTCATACCCCTAAAGATTGTACAACTGTTATTATCATTTCCTGAAACTAATGTAGTGAAAGTGTACACCAATGCAGAATATAATTCAATTGAAATAGTCACTATTGTCCAACTTTATCCTTCATTAATGTACCAGTTTACAGATACATCACACGGAGGTGCATAGAAATTGGGCATAACATCTCACTGTCCATACACCCTCTTCTTCGCACTAAGAAAAAGAACAAAAAACACAAAATTAAGATGATCCTGATGTTCTTCAGGGCACTGACTAGTTGCACTAGCATCTTCATCAAAAGCACCATTCTTCACAAGAGCAGCACCTTCAGTTTCTCTATGACATGAGCACTAGTAGTCTGTTCTTTGACATCAGTACAATAACTCTGCTCATGATTGAAAGGGGCAACTTCTCCAGGATAGACATCCTTGACATCCTTGATGGCCAGACCAATTTTACCAACACAATCCTTGTACTCATGTTCCCATTTCCAGAAATTGCAAGGATTTTGCCAACCTAAAGAACAAATATACAACGAAAGGTTCAGAATTTTGTGTAACCAAAAGAAAAAATGGATCAACACCGACGCCAGCGAGCTCTGTCGGCAACTTGTGCGCTCATGGCACCCTTGCGGGCCAGCGACCGGCTCTGCGGACACTAGTAGAAAACAGGGCTATGGTCCGGGCCGGCTCAGCCCATTAGTCCCGGTTCAGTGTAGAACCGGGACCAATGAGGGCATTGGTCCCGGTTCGTGAGCCCAGGGGGCCGGCCGGGCCACGTGGGCCATTGGTCCCGGTTCGTCTGGACCTTTTGGTCCCGGTTGGTGGGACGAACCGGGACCAATGGGCCTCGCTCCTGGCCCACCACCATTGGTCCCGGTTGGTGGCCTGAACCGGGACCAAAGGCTCCCCTTTAGTCCCGGTACATGCCACGAACCGGGACCAATAGTGCTGCCTATATATACCCTCGCCCGCGAGCAGAGCACTCCAGTGCTCTGTTTTTCTGGGCCGGCGAGGGGAGGTGTTTGTGGTGCTCTAGCTCACCTCCTATGCACATAAGGTGTTCGATGAAATGCCCGAGCCACACTAGTTAAGCTTTCTCCTCTCGAAGGTCGACCTCAAAGCTCCATTTTCCTCAAAGCTCCATTTTCCTCACGCCCCACCCCCGTCTTCACCGCCGTCGATCACCCGCGCCGATCTCATCACCGACACCACCATGGTGAGCCTCTTGTTCTCATCACCGACACCACCATGGTATGTTTAGATAGATACTTGTATCATTTTCTTACTTTTGTTATTGCATCTTATATAGTGCGATGGTTTTGGTATCCGCCCCCGTCGGCCCTCGTCCTGTCTATGATTCGGATGTGGTATATACATTAATCTTTATAACTATTGGTTCATTTATTGTTTATGAAAATTATGCGGACCAACATGACATAGATTTTATTTGTCTAGGATGTATGTGAACCGGAAATTCCAACCGACCCTATTGTCGAGAGGTTAAACTTAGTTGAAGAAGAAAACAATTTCTTGAAGGAAAAAATAAAAAAAATTGAGGAAGAGAAGATGATATTGGAGTTGCATGTTGCGGATGTCATCGATGATCACAAGATCAAGATGGATGCAATGCGCTTCAAGATTAGAAAGATTAGAAAATATGCCATTCATACCGAGGCTTGGTATCATTATGCCGTTGGATCAATTGTTACCTTGGTTGCGATTATGATCGCATTTGTTTTCGCATTGAAATGTTTTACATAGTTTCAATGTATGGTTTAATTAATTAGATGCTCTGGAGAGCTATATGTTATTAGATGAGAACTATGTATGCACTTTGGTTTTAATGTGATGATGAACTTCTATTAATTTGGACACTTAATTATATATAATGCACGCAGATGAACCGGCAATGGATGTACGGTGACAGACACACCCGCGAGTACATTAAGGGTGTGCATGAGTTTCTCGATGCGGCTGAGGCAAACAAGCAGAATGGTTTTATGTGTTGTCCATGCACTGAATGTGGGAATACGAGGTCTTACTCTAACCGGAAAATCCTTCACTCCCACCTACTTTACAAGGGTTTCATGCCACACTATAATGTTTGGACGAGGCACGGAGAAATAGGGGTTATGATGGAAGACGGCGAAGAAGAAGAGTACGATGACAACTATGTGCCCCCTGAATACGGTGATGCTGCAACGGGGGGAGCTGGTGAAGATCAAGAGGAACCAGACGATGTGCCCAATGATGCTGCCACGAGTGAAGCTGCTGAAGATCAAGAGGAACCAGACGATGTGCCCGATGATGATGATCTCCGCCGGGTCATTGTCGATGCAAGGATGCAATGCATTAGTCAAAAGGAGAAGCTGAAGTTCGATCGCATGTTAGAGGATCACAAAAAAGGGTTATACCCCAATTGCGAAGATGGCAACACAAAGCTCGGTACCATACTGGAATTGCTGCAGTGGAAGGCAGAGAATGCTGTGGCTGACAAAGGATTTGAGAAGCTACTGAAAATATTGAAGAAGAAGCTTCCAAAGGATAACGAATTGCCCGACAGTACATACGCAGCAAAGAAGGTCATATGCCCTCTAGGATTGTAGGTGGAGAAGATACATGCATGCCCTAATGACTGCATCCTCTACCGCGGTGCATACAAGGATCTGAATGCATGCCCGGTATGCGGTGCGTTGCGGTATAAGATCAGACGAGATGACCCTGGTGATGTTGACGGAGAGCCCCTCAGGAAGAGGGTTCCTGCGAAGGTGATGTGGTATGCTCCTATAATACCACAGTTGAAACGTCTGTTCAGAAACGAAGAGCATGCCAAGTTGATGCGATGGCACAGTGAGAACCGAAAGAAAGATGGGAAGTTGAGAGCACCCGCTGACGGGTCGCAGTGGAGAAAAATCGAGAGAAAGTACTGGGATGAGTTTGCAAAGGACCCAAGGAATGTATAGTTTGCTTTAAGCGCGGATGGCATTAATCCTTTCGGGGAGCAGAGCAGCAATCGCAGCACCTGGCCCGTGAGTCTATGTATGTATAACCTTCCTCCTTGGATGTGCATGAAGCGGAAGTTCATTATGATGCCAGTTCTCATCCAAGGCCCTAAGCAACCCGGCAACAAAATTGATGTGTACCTAAGGCCATTAGTTGAAGAACTTTTATAGCTGTGGAATGGAAACGGTGTACGTACGTGGGATGAGCACAGACAGGAGGAATTTAACCTTAAGGCGTTGCTGTTCGTGACCATCAACGATTGGCCTGCTCTCAATAACCTTTCCGGACAGACAAACAAAGGATACCACGCATGCACGCACTGTTTAGATGACACTGAAAGTATATACCTGGACAAATGCAGGAAGAATGTGTACCTGGGCCATCGTCGATTTCTTCCGACCAACCATCAATGTCGAAAGAAAGGCAAGCATTTCAAAGGCGAGGCAGATCACCGGAAGAAGCCCGCCATGCGCACCGGTGATCACATGCTTGCTATGGTCAATGATTTACACTACGTAATCTTTGGAAAGGGTCCCGGTGGACTAGCTGTTCCGAATGACGCTGAGGGACACGCACCCATGTGGAAGAAGAAATCTATATTTTGGGACCTATCCTACTGGAAAGACCTAGAGGTCCGCTCATCAATCGACGTGATGCACGTGACGAAGAACCTTTGCGTGAACCTGCTAGGCTTCTTGGGCGTGTATGGGAAGACAAAAGATACACCTGAGGCACGAGAGGACCTGCAACGTTTGCACGAAAAAGACGGCATGCCTCCGAAGCAGTATAAAGGTCCTGGCAGCTATGCTCTTACAAAAGAAGAGAAAGAAATCTTCTTTGAATGCCTGCTCAGTATGAAGGTCACGACTGGCTTCTCATCGAATATAAAGGGAATAATAAATATGCCAGAGAAAAAGTTTCAGAACCTAAAGTCTCATGACTGCCACGTGATTATGACACAACTGCTTCCGGTTGCATTGAGGGGGCTTCTACCGGAGGGGCGCAATGTCTTGTCAGTTTCGAGCTGGTGTTCCCACCATCCTTCTTCAATATCATGACGCACGTCCTAGTTCATCTAGTCGACGAGATTGTCATCCTGGGGCCCGTATTTCTACACAATATGTTCCCCTTTGAGAGGTTCATGGGAGTCCTAAAGAAATATGTCCGTAACCGCGCTAGGCCAGAAGGAAGCATCTCCATGGGCCATCAAACAGAGGATGTTATCAGGTTTTGTGTTGACTTCATTCCTGGCCTTAACAAGATAGGTCTCCCTAAATCGCGGTATGAGGGGAGACTGACTGGAAAAGGCACTCTGGGAAGAGACTCAATAATATGCAGGGACGGATATTCTTGGTCTCAAGCACACTACACAGTTCTACAGAACTCTACCTTGGTGACCCCGTATGTCGATGAACACAAGAACAGTCTGCGCTCCAAACACCCGGAGCAGTGCGACGATTGGATTACATGTGAACACATCAGGACTTTCAGCAGTTGGTTGGAAACACGTCTCAGAGGTGACAACACTGTTTGTGATGAGTTGTACTTGTTGTCCAGGGGACCATCTTTGACTGTATTGACTTACAAAGGATACGAGATAAATGGGAATACATTTTACACGATCGCCCAAGATCAAAAGAGCACCAACCAAAACAGTGGTGTCCGCTTTGATCAGCAACCAAGAGCGGAAAGGACACATATTATGGTTACATAGTGGACATATGGGAACTTGACTACAGACCTGATTTTAAGGTCCCTTTGTTTAAGTGCAAATGGGTCAATCTGTTAGGCGGCGGGGTACAGGTAGACCCACAGTACGGAATGACAATAGTGGATCTGAAAAATCTTGGGTACACTGACGAACCGTTCGTCCTAGCCAATGATGTGGCACAGGTTATCTATGTGAAGGACATGTCTACCAAACCGAGAAAAAGAAAATATAAGGAAGCGAATACATCATACGATGAGCCAAAGCGCCACATAGTTCTTTCAGGAAAAAGGGACATCCTGGGAGTGGACGGCAAGACAGACATGTCTGAAGATTATGAAAAGTTTCATGAAATTCCTCCCTTCAATGTCAAGGCAGACCCAAGCATCCTGATAAACAATGAAGATTATCCATGGTTACGGCGCAATAAGCAAATGACACAAGCGAAGAAAAAGTGAAGACTTTCTCCCGCAATAAGCAAATGCTATGTGGGTGAAATTATGATACCATCCCAACTTTCAACTTTTTCAGAGTTCATTTGAAATGCTTTCATGTCTTATGGTTTGAAACTTTGATACTTCGAAAGTGATTGTCCATTTTGTACACGAAGTGCATCAAGTTTTTGTCGTAACCCTCTCTACTTTTTGGAACATGCTATGTGGGTGAAATGATGATACCATGCCAACTTTCAACCTTTTCAGAGTTCATTTTGAAATGCTTCCCAATTTTAGAGTCATTTAGCTCAAAGAATGAATTAATAGCAAATAGAATGAACTACAAAACTTTTATGAAAATAAAAACAATCAATTAAAATATTATGTTATGATCAACTAAAATAAAACTATAATATTCTTCAATAGCAAAAAGAATATAATTTGTGTGACCTAAAATCAAACTATAAGTATTTAATTGTAAGTATAAATAAAAATAAATAGCAAAGAAGAAAAAAAATTCTAATTTTATAGTAAAGTTATTCATAAACTAGTGATTCACACAAATTTTAAAAATTCAAATTTAAACTATTTAAAATTTAAAACTAATGGCACTAACAGAAAGTTTATAATTTTTGTGACCTAAAAGCAAAAAGAAATCACTAAAAAACTGTAAGTATTTAGTTGTAAGTAGAAATAAAAAATAAATAGAAAAAATATTCTAATTTTATAGTAAAGTTATTCATAAACTAGTGATTCACACAAATTTTTAAAAATTCAAATTTAAACTATTTAAAATTTAAAACTAATGGCACTAACAGAAAGTTTATAATTTTTGTGACCTAAAAGCAAAAAGAAATCACTAAAAAATTGTATGTATTTAGTTGTAAGTAGAAATAAAAAATAAATAGAAATAAATTCTAATTTTATAGTAAAGTTATTCAGAAACTAGTGATTCACACAAATTTTTAAAAATTCAAATTTAAACTATTTAAAATTTAAAACTAATGGCACTAACAGAAAGTTTATAATTTTTGTGACCTAAAAGGAAAAAGAAATCACTAAAAAACTATAAGTATTTAGTTTTAAGTAGAAATAAAAAAAATAAAAAACCAAAAAAATGTAGAAATAAAAAAGAAAAAACCAAAAAAATGCCACCTACTGGGCCTCCACAGCCTGAATACGACTAGAAACCCTACATGGGCCAGGATTCAGGCCCGCAGAAGGCCCAATAGGCCCACAGGCAAAGAAGTGTCAAATTAGGCCCATAGGCCTGCAGTTCAGAGGAGTTCGAGAGGGAGGAGGCAGCAGAGCTTATAAACTGGTGTTGGGCGCTGTCAACTAGCGATGTGGGACTAAACTTTTGGGCGCAGGGCAGCACAAAGGTATTGGTCCCGGTTGGTGGCACCAACTGGGACTAAAGGTGGCATTGGTCCAGGTTGGTGGCACCAGCCGTGACCATTGCCCCCCTTTAGTCCCGGTTGGTGCCACCAACCGGGACCAATGGCCTTCGCTTCCCGCCCTTTGGGCTGCCGAAAAGAGGCCTTTGGTCCCGGTTGGTGGCTCGAACCGGGACTAAAGGGGGCAATGATCACGGTTGGTTCCACCAACCAGGACCAATGCTCCGTCTATATAAGCCACACTTGTGAAAATTTTGGTACAGTTTCTTCGATCGCCGCCAGGCTGCCCCTCTGCTAACCTCGCCGTCGCCGCCGTTGCCCCTGCCCCGCCCCCAAGCGTGCCCTGCCTCGCCATTGTCGCCGACCCCGAGCTGCCCAGCCGTCGCCCTCGCCCTTGCCCTCGAGCTCCGCCATCCCCGAGCCCCCGAGCTCCTGCCCCGCGCGCCCTCGGCCCGAGCTCCGCCGTCCGCCGCCGCCGAGCGCGCCCTGCCGTCGCCCTCGCCCTCGCCGACTCTGAGCCCGTCCTCGTCGCCGTCGCCCCCGACACCGGCCGCCCGCGTCTCCTCCCCGATCCCTCCGGGAGAGGTAGCCCATCCTCTGCTTCCTTCCCTGCTCCAAATTTGCAAAATATTGATATGATGTAGATGTATGTATGTATGTATGAGTTGGGGAGAAAGTTTATAATTTTTGTTCATATATACTGTAGATGCATGTATGTATGATGAATTTTGATATTTTTTTGTTCATATATAATGTAGATGTATATGTATGTATGGAATTATATCGATGGATGTATGTATATAGAACATTCGTAGAAAATATGATCAATGTCCCCCTCCGGTTCACTCGGGAACACTATTCGTAGAAGGAGAAGAAGGAGAAGACGAGGAGAGGAAGAAAAGGAAGAGGAGAAGAAGAAAGGAATAGAGGAGAAGAAGAGAAAATTACAATATATATTCTATTTTCTCTTTTCTCCTCTATTCCTTTCTTCTTCTCTTCTTTTTTTTCTTCTTTTTTTTTCTTCGACACATGGGGGGTCGAGAACGTCGGACATTCATGAGAGAGGCGAGGAAGAAGGGGAAGAAGAGGGAGAAGAAGAGGATAGGAAGAAGAGGAAGTCTTCTCCTCTATTCTTTCTTTTCTTATTTTTTCTTCTTCTTCTTCCTCTTTATTTTATCGGGAACGAGGGTCGTCGAGAGGTCGAGGAGCGGTAGAGGAGAAACCCTAAATAGAAAGTATCATCGGTGTGAGATACATGTACCGTCGGTGTCGGACACTACACCCACATCCCACAAGTGGCGCGGGCTTCGACGCCCACGTCACTTGTGGGACGTGGATGTAGTGTTCGACACTGAAGGCCACATGTATCTCACACCCACGATACTTGCTAGCTATTTAGGGTTTCCTCTACCGAAAAGAAGAGGATAAATAAATAAGAAGAAGAAAAAAGAAGAAAAAGAAGAGGAGAAGAAGAAAGGAATAGTGGAGAAGAAGAGAAAATAGAAGTGGAGAAGAAGAGAAAATAGAATATCTATTTTCTCTTCTTCTCCACTATTCCTTTCTTCTTCTCCTCTTTTTTTTCTTCTTTTCTTCTTCTTCTTCTTGTTCTTCTTATCCTGATTAGCCGAAAGTAGAGAGAGGTTTCCTAGTGTCAAAGTATTGAAGAAATCCATGCCTTCATCATTAGCCGGAAGTAACCAGGGCATGTTGGTACGAAGTTCTGCAAAGTTGTTCTGGAATGGAGTCCCGGATAGAATAATCCGCCTTTTGGTACCAATTCAGCAAAGGCCTTCCAAATAGAGATATTCGGAAGGCTCTTGCTGAACTTTGTACCAAAAGGCGGATTGTCCTATCTGGGAGTCCGTTCCAGAACAACTTTGAAGAGCTTCGTACCATCATGCACATGTTACTTTTGCCTAATGATGAAGACATGGTTTTGTTGAATCCTTTGACACTACGCAACCTCCCGACCCCTCGGCGATCCTCTCGAACATGAGAGGAAGAAGAGGATCGTCGAGGGGTCGAGGGTTCCAGGGTCGTCGAGGGGTCGAGGATCGCCGAGGGGTCGAGAGAGGTCGAGAGAGGTTTCCTAGTGTCAAAGTATTGAAGAAATCCATGCCTTCATCATTAGCCGGAAGTAACCAGGGCACGTTGGTACGAAGTTCTGCAAAGTTGTTTTGGAATGGAGTCTCGGATAGAATAATCCGCCTTTTGGTACCAATTCAGCAAAGGCCTTCCAAATAGTGATATTCGGAAGGCTCTTGCTGAACTTTGTACCAAAAAGCGAATTATCCTATCTGGGACTCCGTTCCAGAACAACTTTGAAGAGCTTCGTACCATCATGCACATGTTACTTTCGCCTAATGATGAAGACATGGTTTTGTTGAATCCCTTGACACTAGGCAACCTCCCGACCCCTCGGCGATTCTATCGAACATGAGAGGAAGAAGAGGATAAAAAAGAAGAGGAAGAAGAAAAAAGAGAGGAGAAGAAAGAATAGAGGAGATCTTCTCCTCTATTCTTTCTTCTCCTCTTATTTTTCTTCTTCTTCCTCTTTTTTTTATCGGGAACGAGGGTCGTCGAGGGACATAGATGTAGTGTCGTCGTTGTCGATATATACCCCCTCCCGATAGCTTACTATGATTAGGTAGCTAGTTCTACGTTTGGCACTAATATATCCATCTGTCATGTTTGAATAATAATTGCCATGTTGTAAATATTTGTAGAAACTATGGACACCGCCCTAGATGAAGTAACAAAAGAAGCGTTGTTGAGGGACATAATCGCAGAAGGAAGTGATGCCATCTCGTTGTTTCTCAACGAAACCGATGGTCTGGAAGGAGAGGGTGAACAAGCTGGCTACGGTGACCTAATGCTGGTGCAAGAAGAAGAACATGAGGACAGCTCCGGTGACCTAATGCCGGTGCAAGAAGGAGACTGTGATGACGGCTCCGGTGACCGAACCGAGTCCGGCCAGGTATATATATTAGTTAAGGCTATGCTGACTAGCTGATTGATGCATTCATTGTTTTGGTATGTACACATATTAATTAAGTCTTTGTTCTTTTTTCTAGCCCTCCGGATCGAGCACAACTTCGGTAAAGAGACGAGGCCCAAAGAAAAAGTTGAGCTCGGATGAAAAGTTTGAGATCATAGCAATCGCGCCCGACGGCCAACCTATTGAGCCCCTTCGGACAAAGAGCGCATTTGTTGCTCAGTGTGGGGTTCTAGTTAGGGACAAGATCTCGATAAGCATCCAGGAATGGTTTAAGCCGGCTACAGAAGACCCTGAGGTCTCTTATGTCAATGATATGCAGAAAAATGATCTTCGGACTGAGCTGAAGTCAAATTTCACCCTACCGCCTGAGGATAATCCAGAGAACCCAGTTAAAGAGAAATTAATCAAGTCTTTTGCTCTGAAGAGGATGGCAGAACTATTCAGGAGGTGGAAGAAAGAGCTGAATAAGTTTGTCGAAAATAATGAGACACCAGAATTCAAGGGCAGATATGAGAAGATCAGAGATCACTGGCCCGCATTTGTGGCCCACAAGACATCGGAAAAGAGTAAGAAGATGTCGGCGACAAACAAGCAAAATGCTGCGAAGAAGAAGCTTCACCATCGCACGGGGTCAGGTGGCTACCTCATAGCCTGGCCTAAGTGGTCCAAGACTGAGAATGATCTGGTTCATAAAGGGATCGAACCAGAGACAATTAACTGGCCAGACCATTGCCGGACTTGGTTCTTCGGGGCTGGCGGAACACTGAACACAGGAAAGTGCATTTGGACGAACGATCAAATGGACATACCAGTCAGTAAGCTTAAGCAGTATATCGAAGCAGCGCAGGAAGGGACGTTCTTTCCAGACAGAGAGAACAACGAGCTCACAATGGCCCTCGGGAATCCTGAGCACCCTGGACGGACACGAGGCACACCAGGCTCCATTCCGTGGAAGGTTGGGTTTCCGGACACAGGCGGTTACAAATCCCATGAGAGGAGGAAAAAAGTGCATCAGACCCAAATGCAGGCGCTGAAAGCAAGGGTAGACGCGATAGAGGAACGAGAAGCAAATCGCAGCAAACGTACTGCCGAAGCCTCCCCCGAAGCTACCCCGCCATCTCAGTGCAGAAGCAGCATGGCTTCCACCGAGCTGCTTCAGCCGGAGCAAGCCTTGACGGCTCCTGCCAGCTATCCCATGGATGCTATAACGGAGTCTCAAAATTGCCACCTTATGACGCAATGGATGAATTTGAAGGTCAAGGCGGCTGTTGGCTCTGTTTTTCCTACTGAACCCGGCGCAACTTTTCACTGCCAGCCGATTCCAGAAGGATATGCTAGGGTGATGGTGGATGAGATAACGGAGGGATTTGAGGACCTCCAGCTTGACCACCCTACCGGTGAAGGGGAGACTCGGCTGGGGTCTGCTCTGAAGACTCCATGCCTATGGTGGAAGGAGCTCATCAACCTTCCGAACTGGACGCCACCGCCTCCTCCTCCTCCTCCGGCGAGTCAGGGCACTCCGCCTCCACCGCCTCCTCCTCCGGCGAGTGACGATCAGGGCCCTCGGCCGGCTCCTTCTCCGGCGCGTGGCGGCACTCCGCCTCCTTCTCCGCCTGCGCCGACGCGCCCGAGCAGCCAGCCGCCTCCTTCTCCGCCTTGTCAGCAAGGGTGGAAGAGACCTGCCGCCGCTCCAGCTGCTCCGGCGCGTCGTAGTCCTTCTCCTCCACCTCTTAAGCAAGTAAAGAAGACAACCGCTACGTCTGCTCGGTCGGCGTATAGCAGTACAACCAGAGGCGGGAGGACATACAGATTCGGTCCTTCTCTGAAGACTCCAAAGAAGTTACCATACGAGAGGACCCAGGAGGAGAACGCCAAGATCGCGCGAGAAGAAGTGAAGAAATTCTTTGAAGGGGTGAAAGCAAAGAAACATCCACCTCCGGAGGAGAAGGTAGATCGGGTGAAAGTGAAGCGCACTCTGGCTGCCCTGACAAAACCACCGAAGTCTGATCCGCCGAAAGGAAACTATGACCGCATTATTGGAAAGGAATTTGCCAAAGCGGAGCGGTCGGGAAGTACTATCAGTGATCAAAGGCTGAAAGAACAACGAGCTGGGAAACAAATTGCCCAGCTCGGCGAACAAGCGAAGCAATCGTGCCCCCCGCTCAAGGTGCCTAGCCACAACGTCGATAATGATCCGAGGATGGTGCCCGGTTATAGCAATCTTGCAGATTACCTGCCCGACGAAGTACATTATGAACCTATGGAGGTGCAGATACAAAGATACGAGTACGGGAAGCCTCTCGTCAAAGATGAAAGATCTCTATCAACGATGATGCGAAGATTGCATGATTGGTACTTGAAAATCTGCAGAGACTCTGGGGGGAGGAGTACTTTGTATGTGAAAGTTAAAAAGGAGGATGACCTCGTTGGAATTGATCTGTTGCCTGTTCCATTTGAGGAGTTCTATCAGTTTTTCAATCAATTGTCCCTCGATAAAACAACGGTCGCCTGCTACTGTCTGTAAGTAGTACTACTTCTGTCATTAAGTTTCTCTATATAGCTTAGCTCTTTCATTGCATGTATTTATAATCATCCTCACTATATTATGCAGATTGAAGATCGCCGAATTGAAGAAAAGACAAGTCGGTGATATTGGGTTCATTAACACATATCTCATAGATGCAACTCAGGTTAAACTTCATGCCGCAGCTACCGAGGCTAGCTTGCTACGATCGTTCGTAATAAATCAAAACAAAGATATAATACTCTTTCCTTACAACTTCAGGTGAGTGTTACTGTCTTGTGCGTATTCGCTTTCCCTTATATATTAGTCAAGGTTATAGTAATGTAATTCATGAGTTATGCATGTGTGTGCAGTTTCCACTTTATTTTCCTAGAGATCCCAAGCTTGAGCAGGGAGTAGTAACCGTCTTGGACTCTAAACGAAAAGATCCCAAGGAGTATGCGGACATGACTGAAATCCTCAAGAAGTAAGTTAAATCGATCATTATCCACCATATCAGCAACTTTGTTCATTTCCTGATATCAAGTAATTATTTTCTTTGTCCGGCAGGGTTTGGAGAAAATTCACCAAAACAGTTCCGGGACTGCCGAAGGAGCTGGAATTTAGACACCCGAAGGTAAGTACTATAGTAGCATGTTCCGCGCATCTCCTAGTGATTCAAGCGCTAGTTTCATCAATACCATTTAGCATTCTTGCTTATCAGTTTGATTGACCTCTATTTCTTGTAAAGTGGTTGTGGCAGGAACAAGGGAATGATTTCTGTGGATACTACATCTGCGAGTCCATCCGCCACACGACCTGTGAGCAGGGCGGGTACTCTAACGAACAATATGAAGTACGTAAATAACAACATTCACAATTTTATTTTATTACCATCATTTGTGTTGAGTTTCATTCATTTATATATATATATATATATATATATATATATATATATATATGTATTGACCCCCTTCTTCAAATTAGATGTTTCGGAAGCGGGATGAACTCCTAGCACCAGCTCGCATGCGAGCAATTCAAGAGGAATTGGCGGCATTCCTTCTTGACCACGTGATCCCTGAAGACGAAGAATTCTATGTGGACCCTGAGTCCGTATGATTATATTTTTAAGAGATAATTATTGTATATATGTAGCCGGTAGTGTCAGATAGATATACGAGAACTTGTTGTTCGACCAATCTCTCGGAGAAGGAGAGGTGGTCGATATCACTTCTCTCTGTATATATGCATATATGTTCATGACGATCTTCTGTTTCCTTCGTTTGCTTACTAGCTAGCTAGCGTGTCTAGTCCTCTCTATATACGTATGTATAGTATGTAGCGTCGACCAAGCACGGACATAACAGAGGACACTTCTCTCTATTAATTATAACTAGCTAACACAATATATGAAACACCTAAATTAACCCCCCAAAACCCCCAACCCCCCCCCCCCTTCAGAAAAAACAAAAGCCCCAGCCACAGAAGTGCTGACGCGTGGATGCCTATTGGTCCCGGTTGGTGCCACCAACCGGGACCAAAGGGTCTCCTGACTGGGCTCTGCGCACTGCCCACGTGGAGGGCCTTTAGTCTCGGTTCTGGATTGAACCGGGACTAAAGGGGGGAGGTATTAGTACCGACACTTTAGTCCCGGTTCCGGAACCGGGACTAAAGGCCCTTACGAACCGGGACTATAGGCCCTTATTCTACCAGTGGGAAAGGCAACGGCGAGGGCGCAAGGCTTCCTCTGTCTGAGCAGGCTGCCCACGCGCCCAATCGTCCATCGCCATGGCTTCCGGAGCCGCGGCCACCGCCCGCCACCTTCAGCATATGGGCCGCCGGTCCTGCCGCCATCAGCACATGGGACGCCGGTCCCGCCGACTAAAGCACATGCACCAGTGCCGCCACCCCAATAGCCACTTCTCTTCCTTCTCCGGGGCCGACGCGCTCGACGGCGGTGACGGCTGCAGCTTGAAGAATATGTCGGGGAATTGGGGAAAATGAGTTCGTGAGAGATTTTGCAGCTGCGTCCATTTTGCGGAAAGCCCCCTTGGAAATCTAAATCTCGCAGGTGCGTTACAGACTGAGCCGAGGTGGCGGCCACGTGTGCATGACTGGGCCTTGCGAAGCGTTTTTGGCCTAAAGTGTGCTCATAATCCAGTTTATGGCCTAATCTATGCAAATTTTGAGTTGATGGCCTAAAGTGTGCTTTTAATTTGAGTTTATGGACCAACCATGCATACCTAGCTCATGATGCCACTGTTGGGGATCGTTGTAGCGACCAGACCTCAAACAGTCTGATCTCTGTGCTCCGGTGTCATCCCTGGATCAGTAATGCTGACACCACACAGTACTCGGAGGATTTATAACAGAGTAGCAATCACACACTTATTACATCGAGTGTCTCAAAAGAGAACTTATTACAATAACTATGGCTTAAGGCCATCTAATAATGATAATAGCGGAAGGCTTGGAAGATAAGTGAGTCCATCAACTCCAACGGCATTACTGAGTATAGAACCACGACCTAAAACTCCTTAATCGTCGTCTGAAAAGTCTGCAACATTAACGTTGCAGCCCAGAAACGGGTCAGCACATGGAATATGCTGGCAATGTAACACATAGAGAGTAATAGAATGAAACAGCTATACTATATGCATATTTGGCTGGTGGAAAGCTCTATGGTTACAGTTTTTGCGTAAAGCCAATTTTTCCCTACTTCAAAGGAATAAAATTTATTTAACTATCATGGTAGTTGTTAAACATTGAGAATGGTTGATAGCATTCTCAATCCCAATTAAGCATCATCATTAAAACCCCACAATATTAATTTAGAGTAACATGTTGAGATTCACATGATATTCCAGGTACTAGATACTCAAGATGTCCATAAACGGGGACACGGCTAATCATGATTAGTTTGTTACACTCTGCAGAGGTTTGTGCACTTTTCCCCACAAGACTCGATCGCCTCCGTTTGGTTTCTCGCACTACAGGGTGTTTGAGAAGACGGATGATAGAGACATAGTCTTTCAGAAGCGCTAGCACCTTACGATCGGGTAGACCGTACCACCTACATCCCCTACATCTTCTAGTCTACCACTGTAAGAGTTCGCACAACTTAGTCAACTATGCTAGAGCCCATAATAGCTTGTGGCTGCACACGGAAGTTTCTAGTATGAATAGTCTTATGATCCCTTTGAGCCTGGGTGGTGGCCCAAAAGAAAAACAGGCAAGTCCTGGAATACCCAGGTGCCTCAATCCACCCAGATGTGTGTTTAAGTTGCCACCTTAGATAAACAATTAATTAACAATCTCACATCTGTCATGGATTTCACTCACCCAATCCACGTCTACTAGCATAGCATGGCATAATAAGAAAACGTAGAAGTAACTCCCAAAGGTTTGAAAATAAACAGGTAATAGGTACTACTTCAACTACTTCCCTTCCCACAATTTAATTAGATCCTAATCATGCAATGTGTGAGGATTGATCTAATGCAATAAAACTGGGTAGTAGAGAAGGTATGATCAAAGTGTTACTTGCCTTGCTGATGATCCGTGAAACCTAGAGATTCGAAGTAACAGGCGGCGCACTCCGGATACTCTATCGCAAACAAACAAACGAGCATACAATAAGTACTCATCTAATGGACAGGTAAAACTCAAATAAGAAATCTAACCAGAAGGTTCAACTTAAGAACTCCGGTTGGCAAAAGAATCAAATCGAACAAAGCAACAAAAGTCAAACGGCGAAAGAAAACAACTTCGTTCTAGTAATCTGGATCTAGGGAATATTTTACAGTAGCAAAATCTTGTTTAAGTTGGTTAAACAGATAGAGGGTTTCGAGACGAAACTCTAGGTGCTTGAATCGCCTGATTCCGATAAACGAGCGAAAAGTTAAACTAAAACGAAAATCGGATCAGGAATCGCGATCAGAAAAATCACGGATTTAATCCGAGAAAAAAAACTGACGAACAGTTAATCGAACGGACGTTCATTAATAGAAACTAACTGGTGAACACGTTCGCTAAAATGAACGGATCGGTGAATGTTCACTAATAAATAAACTAAAAAAAATAAACCGATGTAGGGTTCCGAAAAAAAATAAACCGAGGCGGGTTTTTAAAAAAAATGAACAGCGGCAGCTATACCTCCGGTGTGGCACTCCGGCGGGTCGGCGGGGGTGCGGCGGGGTGCGGCGCGGCGACGGGAGGCGGCGGGCGGCGGGGGGTCCGGTATTTAAGGAGGGGGGGTGTGCTGCCTTGGGGAAGGGGCACGGCGGGGCGGCTCCGAGCCGGACTCGTGCCGCGGCGGCGGCTCCGGTCTCCTGGAGGGAGACGGCAGGCGGCGGGGTGGGCCGTCGGCTGGGCCTTGGCCCAGTCGGCGTGCGGCGCGTTTTTTTAATATTCCGCTCGGAAGAAAAAGAAAAAGAAATACTAAACAGACTCCAAAAATTCTGAAATAAATTTTCACGCGCTTCTAAAATCAAGCCTCACAAGGTGAACATTTATTTGGGACCTAAATGCAATTTTGAAAAATGCATATTTTTCCTAAATTCAAATAAAACACCGAAAAACTCTGGAATAAAATCCTATTTGATTTTATTATTAAATCCTCAATATTTCTTTATTTTGGGAAATTCATTTTATTCCCTCTCTCATAGTTTTGTAATAGAAATAATTGATGATAAAATAAATAAAATCAAATGATCCTATTCTCAAAATTTGAGAAAACTCAAATATGAAAATAACGAAATCCCCAACTCTCTCCATGGGTCATTGAGTTGCGTAGAATTTCTAGGATCAACCAGAATGCAAAAGAAATATGATATGCATTGATGATCTAATGTATAACATTCCAAATTGAAAATTTGGGATGTTACAAACCTACCCCCCTTAAGATGAATCTCGCCCTCGAGATTCGGGTTGGCTAGAAAATAGGTGAGGGTGGTCCTTGAGCAAATCTTCCTCTCGCTCCCAGGTGGCTTCATCCTCTGAGTGGTGGCTCCACTGAACTTTGCAAAACTTGATAACCTTGCTGCGAGTAACTCGGTTGGCAAATTCGAGAATCTTGACTGGCTTCTCCTCGTAGGTCAAATCGTTATACAACTGAATAGTTTCCAAAGGCATTGTATCTCTCAACGGTATGTCATCCATCTCCGCATGACACTTCTTCAGCTGAGAAACGTGGAACACATCATGAACTCCTGACAATCCTTCAGGCAATTCCAACTTGTAGGCCACTTCTCCCATACGCTCCAAAACTCGATATGGTCCTACAAATCGTGGCGCTAACTTCCCTTTAACTCCAAAACACTTTGTTCCTCGAAGTGGAGATACTCGAAGATAAGCTCTATCTCCAACCTCGTAAACTGTCTCCTTGTGTTTAGAATCTGCATAACTTTTCTGTCTAGACTGGGCTACCTTGAGCCTATCGCGAATCAACTTCACCTTCCGTTCAGACTCTTTAATCAAGTCAGGTCCAAACAACTGACGGTCTCCAACTTCGTCCCATGACAACGGTGTCCTGCACCTCCTTCCGTACAAGGCTTCGAAAGGGGCTATCTTTAAACTGGTTTGGTAACTGTTGTTGTAAGAGAACTCTACATATGGCAAATTATCGTCCCAACTAGATCCATAATCTAGCGCACAAACTCTCAGCATGTCCTCCAGAATCTAGTTTACTCTCTCGGTCTGTCCATCTGTCTGTGGATGAAAAGCTATACTGAACTCTAGCCTGGTACCCAAAATTTCGTGCAACTGCTTCCAGAACTTTGAGGTAAACTGGGTTCCTCTATCTGATATGATACTCCTTGGAACTCCATGTAGGCATACGATCCTGGTCATGTATATCTTTGCCAACTTAGCACTGGTGTAAGTGGTCTTTACTGGGATGAAATGAGCTACTTTCGTCAATCGATCAACTACAACCCAAATTGAGTCATAGACTGAACGAGTCCTGGGCAATCCCATGATAAAATCCATGCCTAGTTTATCCCACTTCCATTCGGGTATCGGCAATGGTTGTAACAATCCTGCTGGCTTCTGATGCTCTGCCTTTACTCTATGACATACATCACAAACGGCTACATACTCCGCTATATCCTTCTTCATTCCGGTCCACCAGAAAATATCCTTCAAATCTAGATACATCTTGGTATTTCCTGGATGAATTGAATATGGTGAATCGTGTGCCTCTTGCAAAATCAACTTCCTGATCTCTGGGTCATTGGGCACGTAAACGCGGTCTTCAAACCATAGGGTGTCGTGTTCATCCTCACGAAATCCTTTAGCTTTTCCTTTGCTCAGTTTCTCCTTTATAGCGGCAATCTCTTTGTCAGCTTTCTGAGCTTCTCTGATTCTATCCATCAAGGTTGACTGAATCTCCAATGCTGCTACATAGCCTCTCGGAACTATTTCCAAACATAGTTTACGAAGATTTTCTGCTAACTCCTTGGGTATTTCTCCCATTATTAACGTATTGACATGGCTCTTACGGCTTAACGCGTCAGCTACTACATTAGCCTTTCCGGGGTGATAATGCAATTTCATATCATAATCCTTGATAAGCTCCAACCATCTCCTTTGTTTGAGATTTAACTCCTTCTGTGTGAAAATGTACTTCAAACTCTTATGATCCGTGTACACCTCACAATGATTTCCAATGAGAAAATGCCTCCATGTTTTCAAAGCATGCACTACGGCTGCTAACTCCAAATCATGCATAGCATAATTTAACTCATGAGGCTTCAGTTGTCTTGAGGCATATGAAACAACTCTCCCTTCCTGCATAAGCACTGCTCCAAGTCCTCGACATGAAGCGTCGCAATACACCTCATAATCCTTGGTCTGGTCTGGCAAAATCAACACTGGTGAGGTAACCAAACGTTTCTTCAACTCCTGGAAACTAGCCTCACACTCCTCTGTCCATATGAACTTGGTATCCTTCTTTAATAACTCAGTCATAGGCTTCACAATCTTTGAGAAATTCTCAATAAATCTCCAGTAGTATCCTGCGAGTCCAAGAAAACTCCGGGTCTCTCCAACTGTTGTTGGGGCTTCCCACTTGGTCACGGTATCAACTTTAGTGGGATCTACTGTTATTCCTTCTCCGGATATAATGTGTACGAGGAATCCTACTTCCTTCAACCAAAACTCACATTTGCTGAAATTGGCATATAATTGATGTTCTCTGAGTTTTCCAAGTACCAAACGCAAATGCTCCTTATGCTCCTCTTCATTCTTCGAGTAAACCAAGATATCATCAATGAACACTATGACGAACTTATCCAAAAACTCCATAAACACTTTGTTCATCATGTTCATAAAATATGCAGGTGCGTTAGTCAGACCAAATGACATAACGGTATACTCGTACAGCCCATACCTGGTGGTAAAAGTTGTCTTAGGTATATCTTGTTCTTGAATCTTCAACTGGTGGTACCCTGATCGCAGATCGATCTTGGAAAATACCTTAGCTCCTTGCAATCGATCAAACAGATCGTTGATCATTGGTAGTGGGTACTTGTTCTTGATTGTTACTTCATTCAATCCTCGATAATCAACAACCATCCTTAACGATCCATCCTTCTTCTCCACTAGAAGTACTGGCGATCCCCAAGGCGAAGAACTTGGGCGAATATATCCTTTATCTAGTAACTCCTTAATCTGCTTCTTAATTTCCACCAAATCCTTTGTTGGCATCCTATATGGTCTCTTTGATATTGGCCCTGTGTCTGGCAATAGCTCAATCAAAAACTCAATATCTCTATCCGGTGGCATGCCTGGCAACTCTTCTGGAAATACTTCAGGGAAATCCCTTACCACTGGTACTTCCTCCTGCATAACTCCTGTTAGGCAATTTACTTGAGTCCTCTTTGGCACATGTCGGGATACATACTTGATCCTTCTCCCTTCTGGGGTGGTAAGCAAAATTGACTTACTAGCACATTCAATATTCCCTTCATACTTTGATAACCAATCCATGCCTAATATCACATCCAATCCTTGGGATTCCAATACTATTAGGTCTGAGGGAAAAACATAGTTACCAATCCTTAATGGTAACCGATCACACCATAGACTAGCCACATACTCTGCTCCAGGCGAGGTTACTAACATGGGTGACCTAAGGTCTTGGGTTGGTAGGTTATACTTATCCACAAATCCCCTTGAGATGTATGAATGCGATGCACTAGTATCGAAAAGAACGAGTGCAGTAAATGACTTAACCAAAAACTTACCTATTACTGCATCGGGCTGAGCTTCAACCTCCTCCACGCTAACGTGGTTCACCTGTCCCCTGTTGAAAGGGTTCGGCTTCTTCCCAGAACTTCCATTGCTAATTCCATTTTGTAATTCAGGACATTCATTGGCATAATGTCCTGTCTTTGAACACTTAAAACAAGTGACTTGACTTAGGTCCTTCTTGGCTGGGGTTGAGGGGTTGGTGCGGTTCTGGCCGTTGCTTCCTCCATTGCCATTACCATTCTTGGTGCCATTGTGATTGTGCGAGCTACCTCCTCCATGGGTATGCTGAAAGTGTCCTCCCGGTCTATGGGTAAAACGTGGCTTCTGCTGAGCTCCTGAATTGTACTTCCCTTGTCCATAGTTCCTCTTGCGGTTCTCAATCTGCTGCTGCTTCCCTTCAATCATAAGAGCACGATCTACCAACTCCTGGTAGTTGTTGAAGGTGGCTACCATCAACTGCATGCTCAACTCATCATTCAGTCCTTCTAGAAACTTCTCCTGCTTAGCTGCATCCGTAGCGACGTCATCTGGGGCATAACGTGCTAACTTACTAAATTCCTCCACATACTGGCCAACTATGCGTCCTCCTTGGCGCAAGTTACGAAACTCATGCTTCTTCATGGCCATAGCTCCTGCTGAAACATGGGCAGTACGAAAAGCCTGCTGAAACTGGCCCCATGTGACAGTGTCGACTGGGAAAGTGGCTGTGAAATTCTCCCACCATGATGCCGCGGGTCCTTCCAGCTGATGTGCGGCAAACTTCACCTTCTCCGCATCTATACATCCTGTTGTGGTCAACTCCCTAGCTATCTTGCGGAGCCAATCATCTGCTACTATCGGCTCAGTGCTACTGGAAAACACCGGCGGATTCAGCCTAAGAAAACGGGCTAAGTGGTCAACAGGTGGTGGTGGTGGTGGTGGGTTGTTGTTATTGTTCCCCTGATTCTGATTCTGGACTAGCAACTGCATCAAGGTGTTCTGCTGCTGGATCAACTGGGTGAGATCCGATGGGAAGACAAATCCGGGGTCACGTCTCAGAGGCATCTGTGGTTTTAGAAAAGATGAGATATAAGAATAGAGGGGGTCTAAAGAGAAAACACTACCCATATGCACATGAGGCAAAAGAAAACAATTCACTTCAATCAATCAAACAAAGGCATACAATCGATCTAACTATCGCAAAAGTGCTCGGACTACTATATTTACATGGTGGACTACTACTACTGATGAGGTGGTCTACTAGAAATATTCTTCGGTTGCAGACTCCATGATATCTGCTCCAGCTTCATCAACATAGTCATCATCACTACTATCTGCTTCCGAGTTGGTGCCGTCGATGATGATGTAGTCTTCCGGGCTAATTTCCTGGGGTTCTTCGTCTTCATCTACTGGCGTAGGGCCTCCCATAAATATTCCAATCTTCTTGATCAGGTCGTCATTCTTCTCCACCAATACTTCAATTTCTTCTTCATAATCTTACCGTGTAGCCTTGAGTTCTTCCTCCAGTTCCTTGATTCTTGTCTTAGCCTTCTTCGGATCTATCATGTCGGCGCACATCTGGTTCTCCTGTCGTCGAATGTGCTGGTTTAGCTCCTGGATAAAAGCTGCAATTGATCTATCCTTCCTGGTGCTGATCATCTCCCAGTGTTCATCTCGGTGCCCACAAATCTGGTAGATAGTATCCTTGAGATCCTTGCGGTAGACTTCTCCAATGCGTCCCATGGCGATGTGAGCTGCCATGATCTTTCCTAGACTCCAAGTTGGTGCATCAAAAGAAAACTCTATGGGCTCAGTGACTGGCATGAACGTCCTTCCTGGAACTTGAACTTGAATCATCCAGCGCTCTTCTTCAGGTAAAGTGGCGTTGTAGGTTCCGGTGAAGCTTGGTACTCCTATGTTCAGGTATCTAGTGACTTCCTTCAAGTGACGTCCAAAGGGTGTATCTTCATCCGGTTGTGTGAACTTGTTCCTTGCATCCGTCATCCTAAAGAGTAGAAAACATGAGGAATCAGAGAAGAAGAGAGTGAATAGTGATCTAGGTCTTTTAGCTTAGTGGTCGTGTCCTACAGTTAGTGTCTGCTCTGATACCATCTCTATAGCGACCAGACCTCAAACAGTCTGATCTCTGTGCACCGGTGTCATCCCTGAATCAGTAATACTGACACCACACAGTACTGAGAGGATTTATAACAGAGTAGCAATCACACACTTATTACATCGAGTGTCTCAAAAGAGAACTTATTACAATAACTATGGCTTAAGGCCATCTCATAACGATAACAGCGGAAGGCTTGGAAGGTAAGTGAGTCCATCAACTCCAACGGCATTACTGAGTATAGAACCACGACCTAAAACTCCTTAATCGTCGTCTGAAAAGTCTGCAACATTAACGTTGCAGCCCGAAAACGGGTCAGCACATGGAATATGTTGGCAATGTAACACATAGAGAGTAATGGAATGAAACAGCTATACTATATGCATATTTGGCTGGTGGAAAGCTCTATGGTTACAGTTTTTGCGTAAAGCCAATTTTTCCCTACTTCAAAGGAATAAAATTTATTTTACTATCATGGTAGTTGTTAAACATTGAGAATGGTTGACAGCATTCTCAATCCCAATTAAGCATCATCATTAAAACCCCACAATATTAATTTAGAGTAACATGGTGAGATTCACATGATATTCCAGGTACTAGATACTCAAGATGTCCATAACCGGGGACACAGCTAATCATGATTAGTTTGTTACACTCTGCAGAGGTTTGCGCACTTTTCCCCACAAGACTTGATCGCCTCTGTTTGGTTTCTCGCACTACAGGGTGTTTGAGAAGACGGATGATCGAGACATAGTCTTTCAGAAGCGCTAGCACCTTACGATCGGGTAGACCGTACCACCTACATCCCCTACATCTGCTAGTCTACCAGGATAAGAGTTCGCACAACTTAGTCAACTATGCTAGAGCCCATAATAGCTTGTGGCTGCACACGGAAGTTTCTAGTATGAATAGTCTTATGATCCCTTTGAGCTTGGATGGCAGTCCAAAAGAAAAACAGGCAAGTCCTGGAATACCCAGGTGCCTCAATCCACCCAGATGTGTGTTTAAGTTGCCACCTTAGATAAACCATTAATTAACAATCTCACATCTGTCATGGATTTCACTCACCCAATCCACGTCTACTAGCATAGCATGGCATAATAAGCAAACGTAGAAGTAACTCCCAAAGGTTTGAAAATAAATAGGTAATAGGTACTACCTCAACTACTTCCCTTCCCACAATTTAATTAGGTCCTAATCATGCAATGTGTGAGGATTGATCTAATGCAATAAAACTGGGTAGTAGAGAAGGTATGATCAAAGTGTTACTTGCCTTGCTGATGATCCGCGAAACCTAGAGATTCGAAGTAACAGGCGGCGCACTTCGGATACTCTATCCCAAACAAACGAGCATACAATAAGTACTCATCTAATGCACAGGTAAAACTCAAATAAGAGATATAACCAGAAGGTTCAACTTAAGAACTCCGGTTGGCAAAAGAATCAAATCGAACAAAGCAACGAAAGTCAAACGGCGAAAGAAAACAACTTCGTTCTAGTAATCTGGATCTAGGGCATATTTTACAGTAGCAAAATCTTGTTTAAGTTGGTTAAACGGATAGAGGGTTTCGAGATGAAACTCTAGGCGCTTGAATCGCTAGATTCCGATAAACGAGCGAAGAGTTATACTAAAACGAAAATCGGATCAGGAATCGCGATCAGAAAAATCGCGGATTTAATCCGAGAAAAAAAACTGACGAACAGTTAATCGAACGAACGTTCGTTGACAGAAACTAACCGGTGAACACGTTCGCTAAAACAAACGGATCGGTGACCGTTCACTAATAAATAAACTAAAAAAATAAACCGATCTAGGGTTTCGAAAAAAATAAACCGAGGCGGGTTTTAAAAAAAAACGAACGGTGAAAAGCGGCGGCTATACCTCCGGCGTGGCACTCCGGCGGGCGGGGCGGGGCTCCGGCGGGTCGGCGGGGGTGCAGCGGGGTTCGGCGCGGCGACGGGAGGCGGCTGGCGGCGGGGGGGGGGGGGGTCCGGTATTTAAGGAGGGGGTGTGCTGCCTTGGGGAAGGGGGCACGGCGGGGCGGCTCCGAGCAGGACTCGGGCGGCGGCGGCGGCTTCGGTCTCCTGGAGGGAGACGGCAGGCGGCGGGGTGGGCCGTCGGCTGGGCCTTGGCCCAGTTGGCGCGCGGCGCCTTTTTTTTTAATATTCTGCTCGGAAGAAAAAGAAAAAGAAATACTAAACGGACTCCAAAAATTCTGAAATAAATTTTCACGGGCTTCTAAAATCAAGCCTCACAAGGTGAACATTTATTTGGGACCTAAATGCAATTTTGAAAAACGCATATTTTTCCTAAATTCAAATAAAACACCGAAAAACTCCGGATTAAAATCCTATTTGATTTTATTATTAAATCCTCAATATTTCTTTATTTTGGGAAAGTCATTTTATTCCCTCTCTCATAGTTTTGTAATAGAAATAATTGATGATAAAATAAATAAAATCAAATGATCCTAATCTCAAAATTTGAGAAAACTCAAATATGAAAATAACGAAATCCCCAACTCTCTCCGTGGGTCATTGAGTTGCGTAGAATTTCTAGGATCAACCAGAATGCAAAAGAAATATGATATGCATTGATGATCTAATGTATAACATTCCAAATTGAAAATTTGGGATGTTACAATCGTAGCAGAAATTTAAAATTTTCTACGCATCACCAAGATCAATCTATAGAGTAGCAACGAGGGAAGGAGAGTGCATCTACATACCCTTGTAGATCGCTAAGCGGAAGCGTTACAAGAACGCAGATGAAGGAGTCGTACTCGTAGCGATTCAGATCACGGTTGATTCCGATCTAAGCGCCGAACAACGGCGCCTCCGCGTTCAACACACGTGCAGCCCGGTGACGTCTCCTACGCCTTGATCCAGCAAGGGGAGAAGGAGAGGTTGGGGAAGACTCTGTCCAGAAGCAGCACGACGGCGTGGTGGTGGTGGAGGAGCGCGGGACTCCAGCAGGGCTTCGCCAAGCACTACGAGAGACGAGGAGGGAGAGAGGTAGGGCTGCGCCAAGAGAGAGATCAAATCGTATGTTGGGCAGCCCCCATACCTCAAGTATATATAGGCGGAGGGGAGGGGGTTGCGCCCCCTCTAGGGTTCCCACCCCAAGGGGTGCGGTAGCCCTAGATCCCATCTAGGGTGGCGGCCACAAGGGGGAGAGGGGGAGGCGCACCTGGGGTGGGCCTTAGGGCCCAGCTGCCCTAGGGTTTGCCCCCTTCCCCTCTTGGAGGCGCCTTAGGCCGTGGTGGGAGGCGCACCAGCCCACCTAGGGGCTGGTCCCTTCCCACTATTGGCCCATGTAGGCCTCCGGGGCTGGTGGACCCACCTGATGGACCCCCGGGACCCTCCCGGTGGTCCCGGTACGTTACCGATAGCACCCGAAACCTTTCCGGTGACCAAAATGGGACTTCCCATATATAAATCTTTACCTCCGGACCATTCCGGAACTCCTCGTGACGTCTGGGATCTCATCCGGGACTCCGAACAACATTCGGTAGACGCGTACATACTTTCCCTATAACCCTAGCATCATCGAACCTTAAGTGTGTAGACCCTACGGGTTCGGGAGTCATGCAGACATGGCCGAGACAACTCTCCGGTCCATAACCAACAGCGGGATCTGGATACCCATGTTGGCTCCCACATGTTCCACAATGATCTCATCGGATGAACCACGATGTCAAGGATTCAATCAATCCCGTATACAATTCCCTTTGTCTATCGGTACGATACTTGCCCGAGATTCGATCATCGGTATCCCGATACCTTGTTCAATCTCGTTACCGGCAAGTCTCTTTACTCGTTCCGTAACACATCATCCCATGATCAACTCCTTGATCACATTGTGCACATTATGATGATGTCCTACCGAGTGGGCCCAGAGATACCTCTCCGTTTACACAGAGTGACAAATCCCAGTCTCGGTTCGTGCCAACCCAACAAACACTTTCGGAGATACCTGTAGTGCACCTTTATAGCCACCCAGTTACGTTGTGGCGTTTGGCACACCCAAAGCACTCCTACGGTATCCGAGAGTTGCACAATCTCATGGTCTAAGGAAATGATACTTGACATTAGAAAAGCTTTAGCAAACGAACTACACGATCTTGTGCTAGGCTTAGGATTGGGTCTTGTCCATCACATCATTCTCCTAATGATGTGATCCCATTATCAACGACATCCAATGTCCATGGTCAGGAAACCGTAACCATATATTGATCAACGAGCTAGTCAACTAGAGGCTTACTAGGGACATGGTATTGTCTATGTATCCACACATGTATCTGAGTTTCCTATCAATACAATTCTAGCATGGATAATAAACGATTATCTTGAACAATGAAATATATAATAATAACTAATTTATTATTGCCTCTAGGGCATATTTCCAACAAGTTCATCCCTACAAAATCATATGGTTTAGTCATGTTTCATTTTCGTCACACAAGAATGCTATCATCATGCACAACCCCGATGACAAGCCAATCAATTGTTTCATACTTTAGTAATCTCAAACCTATAAACTTTCACGCAATATATGAGCGCGAGCCATGGACATAGCACTATAGGTGGAATAGAATATAATGAGGGGGTTATGTGGAGAAGATAAAAAAGAAGAAAGTCTCACATCAACGAGGCTTATCAATGGGCTATGGAGATGCCCACCGATTGATGTTCATGCAAGGAGTAGGGATTGCCATGCAACGGATGCACAAGAGCTATAAATGTATGAAATCTCAACAAAAGAAACTAGTGGGTGTGCATCCAACTTGCTTGCTCACGAAGACCTAGGGCACTTGAGGAGGCCCATTGTTGGAATATACAAGCCAAGTTCTATAATAAAAAATTCCCACTACTATATGAAAGTGATAACATGAGAGACTCTCTACTATGAAGATCATGGTGCTACTTTGAAGCACAAGTGTGGCAAAGGGTAGTAACATTGTCCCTTCTCTCTTTTTCTCTCTTTTTTTGGGCATTTTATTTTTTTATGGCCTTTCCTCCCCTTTTTTATATTCCTCACTTGGGACAATGCTCTAGAAAATGATGATCATCACACTTCTATTTATTTACAACTCAATGATTACAACTGGATACTAGAACAAAGATGACTCTATATGAATGCCTCCGGCGGTGTACCGGGATATGCAATGAGTGACATGTATGAAAGAATTATGAACGGTGGCTTTGCCACAAATACTATGTCAACTACATGATCATGCTAAGAAATATGACAATGATGAATGTGCATGATCAACGGAATGATGGAAAGTTGCATGGCAATATATCTCGGAATGTCTATGGAAATGCCATAGTAGGTAGGTATGGTGGCTATTTTGAGGAAGATATAAGGAGGTTTATGTTGGAAATATGCCCTAGAGGCAATAATAAATTGGTTATTATTATATTTCCTTGTTCATTATAATCGTTTATTATCCATGCTAGAATTGTATTGATAGGAAACTCAGATACATGTGTGGATACATAGACAACACCATGTCCCTAGTAAGCCTCTAGTTGACTAGCTTGTTGATCGATAGATGGTTACGATTTCCTGACCATGGACATTGGATGTCGTTGATAACGGGATCACATCATTAGGAGAATGATGTGATGGACAAGACCCAATCATAAGCCTAGCACAAAGATCGTGTAGTTCGTATGCTAAAGCTTTTCTAATGTCAAGTATCATTTCCTTAGACCATGAGATTGTGCAACTCCCGGATACCGTAGGAATGCTTTGGGTGTACCAAACGTCACAACGTAACTGGGTGGCTATAAAGGTTCACTACAGGTATCTCCAAAAGTGTAGTTTGGGTTGGCACGAATCGAGACTGGGATTTGTCACTCCGTGTAAACGGAGAGGTATCTCTGGGCCCACTCGGTAGGACATCATCATAATGTGCACAATGTGATCAAGGAGTTGATCACGGGATGATGTGTTATGGAACGAGTAAAGAGACTTGCCGGTAACGAGATTGAACAAGGTATCGGGATACCGACGATCGAATCTCGGGCAAGTATTGTACCGATGGACAAAGGGAATTGTATACGGGATTGATTGAATCCTTGACATCGTGGTTCATCCGATGAGATCATCGTGGAGCATGTGGGAGCCAACATGGGTATCCAGATCCCGCTGTTGGTTATTAATCGGAGAGTTGTCTCGGCCATGTCTGCATGACTCCCGAACCCGTAGGGTCTACACACTTAAGGTTCGATGACGCTAGGGTTATAGGGAAAGTATGTACGCGGTTACCGAATGTTGTTCGGGGTCCCAGATGAGATCCCGGACGTCACGAGGAGTTTCGGAATGGTCCGGAGGTAAAGATTGATATATAGGAAGTATGGTTTTGGCCACCGGAAGTGTTCCGGGCATCACCGGTAGTGTACCGGGACCACCGGAGGGGTCCGAGGGTCCACCAGGTGGGGCCACCAGCCCCGGAGGCCTACATGGGCCAATAGTGGGAAGGGACCGGCCCCTAGGTGGGCTGGGGCTCCTCCCACCAAGGCCCAAGGCGCAAGGGAGAATGGGAGGGGGCAAACCCTAGGTCGAGATGGGCCTTAAGGCCCACCCTAGGTGCGCCCCCCTCTCTTCCCCCTTGGCCGCAACCCTAGGTGGGTTTTGGGGCTGCCGCCACCCCTAGGGAGGGAACCCTAGATGGGGGCGCAGCCCCTCCCCTTCCCCTATATATACTTGAGGTATTGGGGGCTGCAAGATACGCGAGATCATCTCCCTCTTGGCGCAGCCCTACCTCTCTCCCTCCTCGTCTCTTGTAGTGCTTGGCGAAGCCCTGCTGGAGTTCCGCGCTCCTCCACCACCACCATGCCATCGTGCTGCTGCTGGACAGAGTCTTCCCCAACCTCTCCTTCTCCCCTTACTGGATCAAGGCGTAGGAGACGTCACCGGGCTGCACGTGTGTTGAACATGGAGGCGCCGTTGTTCGGCGCTTAGATCGGAATCAACCGCGATCTGAATCGCTACGAGTATGACTCCTTCATCCGCGTTCTTGCAACGCTTCCGCTTAGCGATCTACAAGGGTATGTAGATGCACTCTCCTTCCCCTCGTTGCTAGATTACTCTATAGATTGATCTTGGTGATGCGTAGAAAATTTAAAATTTCTGCTACGATCCCCAATAGTTTATGTGTGAAAGAGCGTATCATATCACGGGGTTTGGATGCACCGGCGAAGTTTGCGCCAACTCTCAATGTGAGAAAGGGCAATGCACGGTACCGAAGAGGCTAGCAAGGATGTAAGAGTGAGAGTGCGTATAATCCATGGACTCAACATTAGTCATAAAGAACTCACATACTTATTGCAAAAATCTACAAGTCATCAAAAACCTCGGAACTACGCGCATGCTCCTAGGGGGATAGATTGGTAGGAAAAGACCATCGCTCGTCCCCGACCGCCACTCATAAGGAAGACAATCAAATAACACATCATGTTTCAAATTTGTTACATAACATTTACCATACGTGCATGCTACGGAACTTGCAAACTTCAACACAAGTATTTCTCAATTTTACAACTACTCAACTAGCACGACTTTGATATTATTACCTCCATGTCTCAAAACAATCATCAAGCATCAAACTTCTCTTAGTATTCAACACACTCATAAGAAAGTTTTATTATTAATCTTGCATACCAAGGATATTAAGATTTTAAGCAAATTACCATGCTATTAAGACTCTCAAAATAATCTAAGTGAAGCATGAGAGGTCAATATTTTCTATAAAACAAATCCACCACCGTGCTCTAAAAGATATAAGTGAAGCACTAGAGCAAAATTATATAACTCAAAAGATATAAGCGAAGCACATAGAGTATTCTAACAAATTCCAAATCATGTATGGCTCTCTCAAAAGGTGTGTACAGCAAGGATGATTGTGGTAAACTGACAAGCAAAGACTCAAATCATACAAGACGCTCCAAGTAAAACACATATCATGTGGTAAATAAAAATATAGCTCCAAGTAAAGTTACCGATAGAAGTAGACGAAAGAGTGGATGCCTTCCGGGGCATCCCCAAGCTTTGGCTTTTAGGTGTCCTTAGATTATCTTGGGGGTGCCATGGGCATCCCCAAGATTAAGCTCTTCCCACTCCTTGTTCCATAATCCATCAAATCTTTACCCAAAACTTGAAAACTTCACAACACAAAACTTAAAGTAGAAAACTCGTGAACTCCGTTAGCGAAAGAAAACAAAAGACCACTTCAAGGTACTGTAATAAACTCATTATTTATTTATATTGGTGTTATACCTAATGTATTTCAACTTCTCTATGGTTTATAAATTATTTTACTAGCCATAGATTCGTCAAAATAAGCAAACAACACACGCAAAACAGAATCTGTCAAAAACAGAACAGTCTGTAGTAATCTGTAGCTAGCGCAAGATCTGGAACCCCAAAAATTCTAAAATAAATTGCTGTACGTTAGGAATTTATCTATTAATCATCTGCCAAAAGAATTAACTAAATATCACTTCCAAATAAAAATGGCAGCAGTTCTCGTGAGCGCTAAAGTTTCTGTTTTTCACAGCAAGTTCAACAAGACTTTCCCCAAGTCTTCCCAATGGTTCTAGTTGGCACAAACACTAATTAAACAAAAAAACACAACCAAAACAGAGGCTAAATAATTTATTTATTACTAAGCAGAGCAAAAAAAGCACGGAATAAAAATAAAATTGGGTTGCCTCCCAACAAGCGCTATCGTTTAACGCCCCTAGCTAGGCATAACAAGCAAGAATAGATCTAGGTATTGCCATCTTTGGTAGGCAATTCTTCAATGAGGAATCTACCATCTTTAGGAGTTTCTTTCTTTTTATTAATTATCAATATTTTAGGCACAGGATCGAAAAATTCATTTGTAACAAATGGTTCCTTAATGATAGCAAAAAGATTGGGATGAACACTTATAGATTTAAGATCCGCATTTTCCTTACTAGATGATTCACCCTTATTTTTAGGAACATACATAAGCTTGGCAACTTTAGTGGAGGAACTTGGAGTATTCTTTACGGAAGAAAAAGCGGTTCCCAAATTGGTAATAATATTCTCAAGTTTATCGATCCTAACCGAATCGTGATTTATTTTCTCATTAACTATGGGTTCCTTTTCTTTAATATTCAAAGTAACTCCTACTTTAGATCCATATTGAGAGATTCGGCTGTGGATCTTTTTATCCAAATTTTCAATTAACTCTACGGTAGTAACCTTATTTTCAATAATTTCAAGCCTTTGCATTACATGCTCCAAAGTTAATATAGTTCCATTAACCAAAAGAGGGGGGAACCAAATAAATCTAACATAGCATTATACGAATCAAAAGTATGGCTACCCAAAAAATTCCCTCCGGTAATAGTATCAAAAACACAATGGTGCCAAGGAGTAATGCCTACATAAAAATTGCGAAGGAGAATGGTAGTAGATTGCTTCCTAGCAGATTTATTTTGAGCATTGCAAATTCTATACCAAGCATCTTTTAAATTTTCACCCTCCCTTTGCTTAAAATTTAGAATTTCATTCTCGAGAGACAACGGAGAAGATAAGGGACTAGCCATAATGGCAAGCAAGCAAACTAACACACAAGCAAACAAAAAGCAAGCGGACAAAAAGGGGCAAATAGAGAAAAAGAGGGAGGATAGAGAGAGAGGGCGAATAAAACAGCAAGGGTGAATTGGGGGGAGAGAAAAACGAGAGGCAAATGGCAAATAATGTAATGCGGGAGATAAGGGTATCTGATGGGTACTTGGTATGTTGACTTTTGCAGAGACCTCCCCGGCAACGGCGCCAGAAATCCTTCTTGCTACCTCTTTTAGCACTGCGTTGGTTTTCCCCGAAGAGGAAGGGATGATGCAGCAAAGTAGCGTAAGTATTTCCCTCGGTTCTTGAGAACCAAGGTATCAATCCGGTAGGAGGCTACGCGTGAGTCCCTTGTACCTGCACAAAACAAATAAATCCTCGCAACCAACACAAATAGGGGTTGTCAATCCCTATAGGGCCACTTACGAGAGTGAGATCTGATAGATATCATAAGATAATATTTTTGGTATTTTTATGATAAAGATTCAAAGTAAAATAAAGGCAAAGTAAATAGCAAAGTAAATAACTAAGTAGTAGGAGATTGATATGATAAAGATAGACCCGGGAGCCATAGGTTTCACTAGTGGCTTCTCTCGAGAGCATAAGTATTCTACGGTGGGTGAACAAATTACTGTTGAGCAATTGACATAATTGAGCATAGTTATGAGAATATCTAGGTATGATCATGTATATAGGCATCACGTCCGAGACAAGTAGACCAACTCCTGCCTGCATCTACTACTATTACTCCACTCATCGACCACTATCCAGCATGCATCTAGAGTATTAAGTTAAAAACAGAGTAACGCCTTAAGCAAAATGACATGATGCAGAGGGATAGACTCATGCAATATGAAGAAAACCCCATCTTGTTATCCTCGATGGCAACAATACAATACGTGCCTTGCTGCCCTTACTGTCACCGGGAAAGGACACCGCAAGATTGAACCCAAAGCTAAGCACTTCTCCCATTGCAAGAAAGATCAATCTAGTAGGCCAAACCAAACTGATAATTTGAAGAGACTTGCGAAGATAACCAATCATACATAAAAGAATTCAGAGAAGATTCAAATATTATTCATAGATAGACTTGATCATAAACCCACAATTCATCGGTCTCAACAAACACACCGCAAAAAGAAGATTACATCGAATAGATCTCCAAAAGAGAGGGGGAGAACATTTTATTGAGATCCAAAAAGAGAGAAGAAGCCATCTAGCTACTAACTATGGACCCGTAGGTCTGAAGTAAACTACTCACACTTCATCGGAGAGGCTATGGTGTTGATGTAGAAGCCCTCCGTGATCGATGTCCCCTCCGGCGGAGCTCCGGAACATGCCCCAAGATGGGATCTCGTGGATACAGAAAGTTACGGCGGTGGAATTAGGGTTTTGGCTCATGTTCTGATCATTTGGGGGTACGTTGATATATATATAGGAGGAAGAAGTACGTCGGTGGAGCAACAGGGGCCCCACGAGGGTGGAGGGCGCGCCTGGGGGCGTTGGCGCGCCCCCCTACCTCGTGGGCTCCTGTTAGCTGGCTTGACATAGGTTCCAAGTCTCCTGACTTGTATTCGGTGAGAAAATCACGTTCCCGAAGGTTTCATTCCGTTTGGACTCCGTTTGATATTCCTTTTCTTTGAAACCCTAAAACAGGCAAAAAAACAGCAATTCTGGGCTGGGCTTCCGGTTAATAGGTTAGTCCCAAAAATAATATAGAAGTGGATAATAAAACCCAATAATGTCCAAAACAATAGATAATATACCATGGAGCAATCAAAAATTATAGATACGTTGGAGACGTATCAGATGGCCGTGACATAATGGTGCAAGGACTAGTGAGGAGGATAGGAAACGGGGAAACCACGGATATATGGCATGATAACTGGCTACCCCGCACGGTGATGAAGAGACCGATAACATCTCTGGCCCATGATCCACCTCACCTAGTCTCAGAACTTATCAACCACGCCACAGGCTCTTGGAATGAACCGCTGGTTCGGCCAACCTTTATTCCAATCGATGCGGAGACAATCTTACAAATTCCTCTTTGCAATAGACAAATTGAGGACTTTTGGGCTTGGAGTTTGGACAGGAGGTGTATGAGCAAGGAGGGCCATCTCTTCACTATAAGAACTGCGTACCGTATGATTCAGCAGAAGAAACTAAGCAGAGAAGCCTGGTTGTATGAGCAAGGAGGGCCATCTCATTCACATGGAGATAGTGAGGGCTGGATTAAGCTTTGGGGGATTAGAGTACCCTCGAAGCTGAAGATTTTCCTATGGAGATTTGCGAAGAACACCACCCCGACCGCGGCACTTCTGCATCATCGTAACATGGCGGATACACCTACGTGCTGCCTTTACAAAGCTGAAGATACTTGGAGGCATGCTTTGCTTAATTGCACAGTATCCCGAAGCACTTGGGCCATGTCTTCTGAGCAGATCATCGATGTGGTGAGAAGGAACGAAGAAACTGATGCAAAGAGCTGGCTTTTTGCCTTGCACAATGCTCTACCGCATGAAGAGTTTACTACCTTGGTCGTTACACTTTGGGCATTGTGGGCTGCTCGACGCAAGGCGATCCATGAACACATTTACCAGAGTCCTTTTTCAGTCCATGCTTTTGTCCAGTCTTATATCAATGAGCTCAAGGTTGTTCATCCGGGCACGGTGAGGCAACCTGGCGCTCCTGTGCAGCGACCAACGGGCTGGATCGCTCCACCGGCGGGGCTGACAAAAATAAACGTTGATGCTGCAGTTGGGAGGGGAAGGAAACATGGAGCTGTTGCGGCGATATCGAGAGATTGCACTGGCCAGTTTTGGGGGCATCGGTTGTGGTCTTCGGTGGCATTATCCGATCCAGCGACACTCGAATGCATGGCGGTCAGGGAGGCACTAGCCCTCACTGATGATCTGAATGTTACAGACATAAAAGTGGCATCGGACTCGAAGGTGGTGGTTGACGACATCCGAGAGAAGAACCAAATGGAGTATGGAGCTGTTATACATGAAATAATAGAGCATAGTTCATCTTTCCACTTTTATAATTTTTGTCTTGAATTTAGGAGCTCGAATATCGAGGCTCACAAGCTCGCGAGGCACCCTTTATCCCTTCCGGTTGGCCGACATGTTTGGTTGGACCAGCCGGACAGACTCTCTTTCGTCCATGTAAACATTGTGACGTCATAAATAAAGCTTCGGAGTTTGTCTCAAAAAAAAGTTGGAGAAAAAACGAGAGGTAATCTGCCTCGGTGGCGCCCGCTACAACTTGAGCCCTAGGGTCGTGACCCTCCCCAGTCCCTCGCCTGCGCAGACGCGCCGCCTCTCTTCTGCAATGAATCCACGGGTATTGGTCTGTTGCAGATCGCCGCTGGCGTCCGCTCTCCCCCAGTCTAGCTCCGCCTACTAGCTGCTCCGTGCTTGTAACTAGTGTATGCAGTGATTCCCGACCTCCGCCTGGCCGCTGGGCGCTTTTTTTTTGCGAGGACTGGCCGCTGGGCGCTGGCCTTGCCTCCGCTGAATGCAGGACTTGCTGCCCCTCCAAATCTGGTGTTGGTCCGCCTCGGCCACTAATCACTGGGTAATTTACTGATTCTTGCACTGGGAGAAGCAAACGACAATAAAAGATGCACTTGAAGTTAAACTGACATGCTGTATGTGTTGATTTCTGAACTGATGTCTTTGTTAGATGAAACCCGAATTGATGTATATTTATATCAATTTTATTCTATGCTACAGAAAAATAAGATGAAGACATATTTTCATTAGTGACCTGCAACAACAGGAGTGTCTACACATATGGGAGGAATTGCTTTGGTATTCTTTTGTGTCACTCATTATTATTTTTATCTTTTTTCATGTTTAGTCTATTTGGTTCCACTGTTAAGCATTGAGTTTCAGTTCTACATACATTGTGCAATCGAGCAAATTTATGTATTTTTTTCGAAAAGGGGGAAAAACCCCGGCCTCTACATCAGCACGATGCATACGGCCCTCTTATTAAAAAATAAAGTAGTGCCAACATGGTTCCAATGGTCGTAGAAAAGTAGAAAAAGCTCACACAGAGCCAAAAAAGGCTAGAAACAACAACTAGCCAAATCAAGATGCCACAACCGGCTGGGTAAAGTAGATAGGAACACTAAATGCCTATCCTATTACATGACCGCCATCCAAACCGGTTGAAGATATCCCGAGCTACCATCTCCCAGCGGACAGACCCAGTAACCAAATGCTCCCTGGCCTCCGTCTGGGTGATTGGCGACCACGAACGAATCAGTGCCGTAGTCCAGAATAAAACCTGCAAAAAATGTATACATGATATTCTGTTAAAGACCAAATCATTTCTGCAATTCCAGATAGTCCACAACAAAGCACAAGCCCCAACCCGAATATGTCTCGCTACGTTAGACTCAATCCCATTAAGCCATGTCCCAAAGAACGCATAAACAGAAGTCGGGGGTTTGATATTGAAAGCAATGTGGACCGTCTGCCAAAGTACCTTGGCCAGCGGGCAATCAAAAAATAGGTGTTTAATAGTCTCATCCCGATCGCAGAAACCACACCTAGTAGGTCCTGTCCAATTACGCTTCATCAAGTTATCCTTAGTTAAAATTACTTGTTTATGGACAAACCACATAAACACTTTTATTTTCAAAGGAACTTTGACATCCCACACATGTTTGGACATAGGAATGGAGTTCGAATTAATTACATCAATATACATTGATTTAACCGTGAATACTCCAGACTTAGTCAACTTCCAGCCTAATTCATCGGGTTGTTGAGAAAGCTGGACTTCCATCAGTCTCCTAACCAGACGGAGCCATTCTTCCCAACGATTGCCCGCTAGCACTCGTCTGAACTGTATATTAAGGGGGATAGATTGAAAGACCGATGCAACGGACACCTCACGTTGTTGAACAATGCGGTACAAAGAGGGATATTGGATGGCTAAGGGTGTGTCACCGAGCCAAGTATCTTCCCAGAAACGTGTACTCGTGCCGTTTCCAACAACAAACTTTGTCCTATTAAACAAAGCCTGCTTGACCTTCATGAGACCCTTCCAGAAGGGCGAGTCGGTAGGCCTTACTGTGACCTGTGACAAGGTTTTTGACTGGAGGTACTTGCCGCGAAGGATTTGAGCCCACATAGCATCATTTTCCGACGAAAGCTTCCACAGCCACTTGCTAAGAAGGCATTAATTCTTAATTTCTAGATTCTCAATACCTAGACCCCCTTGGTCTTTCGGTCTACAGATGATATCCCACTTAGCAAGCCTATATTTTCTTTTAAGCTCATCACCCTGCCAAAAGAACCGCGATCTATAGAAGTCCAGTCTCTTCCTAACACCAACTGGTACCTCAAATAACGAGAGAAGAAACATCGGCATACTTGTGAGCACCGAATTAATTAGGATTAATCGGCCTCCATATGACATGAGCTTGCCCTTCCAGCAGCTCAGTTTCCTCTCAAATCGGTCCTCGATGCACTTCCATTCTCTGTTCGTTAGCCTACGATGGTGGATAGGAATTCCCAAATATGAGAATGGTAGCTCTCCCAACTCACATCCAAATAATTGCCTATAAGCATCCTGTTCATCTTTGGCCCTACCAAAACAGAACAGCTCGCTCTTATGAAAGTTTATCTTTAACCCGGTCAATTGTTCAAATAGGCATAACACCAGCTTCATATTTCTTGCCTTAGCCAAGTCATGCTCCATAAAGATGATTGTATCATCAGCGTATTGTAGGATAGAAACACCTCCATCAATAAGATGAGGCACCAATCCACCTACTTGACCATTTTCCTTAGCCCTTCCTATCAAGACTGCCAACATATCCACCACTACGTTAAACAAGATAGGGGACATCGGATCTCCTTGTCTTAGGCCTTTATGTGTCTGGAAATAGTGACCTATGTCATCATTAACTCTAATTCCCACACTACTTTTTTGCGTAAATGATTGAACCTGTCTGCGCCAGGCTTCATCAAAGCCTTTCATACGCAAAGACTGTTGGAGAAATGGCCATTTGACCTTGTCATACGCTTTCTCGAAATCCACTTTAAAAATCACTCCATCTAATTTTTTGGAGTGGATTTCATGGAGCGATTCATGCAGGACTACCACCCCTTCAAGGATATTTCTGTCCGGCATGAAAGCGGTTTGGGACTGTTGCACCATAGAATGCGCAATCTGTGTGAGCCTGTTAGTCCCGACCTTAGTGAAAATTTTGAAACTAACATTAAGGAGACATATGGGCCTGAATTGCTCAATTCTGACCGCATCCGTCTTATTAGGAAGTAGTGTGATAGTCCCAAAATTCAAGTGGAATAGTTGAAGCTGTCCAGAGAACAGATCATGAAACATAGGTAGAAGATCCCCCTTAATAATGTGCCAGCACTTCTTATAGAACTCAGCCGGGAAACCATCCGGTCCAGGAGCCTTATTATTTTTCATCTGTGCGATAGCATCGAAAACCTCCTTCTCCATGAACGGGGCAACTAGAATGTCATTATCAGCAGCCGATAACTGAGGCACATCCTCAGTTTTGGACTCATCAAGGGACATTGTATTCTCCTCCGGCGGTCCAAATAACTGCTTATAATAGTCGGTTATGTATGTTTTTAGGTTATGCTGACCTAAAATAGTGCCCTCGTCCGATTTTGTGTATTTAATATATACTCACAAAAAAAAGAATCACCCAATTTGGAGTCCGTATGAAAAACTTGTGTGCGTTTTGAGTCAGGTATGTCTGTGCAGTCCGAATCTGAATCCAGAACGTGAGAGACTTGGACTCTATCTTCTCTTGGGCCAAAAGTGACGTGAGAGAACTTTTTGGACAGCAAATAAACATCTCTTTCTTCCTTATCTTCATATATGGATTGTACAAATGTCCCATACACCTGCAATTAGACAAAACACAAAAGTGTGTGAAGTATTTTTGTTCTGGATAACATAAATAGATTATTGAATAGTTTGCACTAGAAATCACCTGACAAATATGCATATATGCAATATTTTTTGTCATATCCAAGGTAGTCATGTCCTCATCATCCTCCCCTTCTTGAAAATAAAGCCGTCCTCGGCGTTGCTTAATTTGAAATGTGGCTAACAAAAGAGACAAGGTGTACATGTTGTATATGTATATGTCATCCATTTTTACTTTCCTTGATTTTTGCATATATGACACATGAATAGATGAGTAACTTGCATAGTTCATAAAATCTAAAGCCAAAAAATTAGCACAAGAAGTAGAAGGCATGAAAATATTGCAACTCAGTTTGCACATATAAGTGAAGCTCTTATTCATTTCAAAAGATTGACAATGTTCATCATTAAACCATCCCAACATTGGTGAATAAACCTTACTTGCATCAAATTTACATGCTACAACATGCTTAAATAAGCAAACATGCAATAAGTCATTCAACACAGAATCATCACCAAGATTAGAGGTCATATCAAAATGATTAAACATTGGTTCTTTTGCATCAATAGTTAATTCAATGGGTGCACTCAAAATTGTTGGTATTTCAGTTGTTTGATCACATGGCAAAGTCAAATTATCAACGTAGTCCTCTAAAATAGGTGGTGTGATCAAAGTAGTGGGTAGCTCATCAGATGGTGCATTCAAATTGACAAGGCATTCATCATTCTCATGTAGAGATGGAAGATCAGTACCTTTGTCATTACCTCTTATGATCAACTCAGATGATGTAGCCACTCTCGGGGGCGATGTGTCACATGGTGGAGGTGATGTAGTCCTGACAACAACGGATGTGGTTGTCATAGTATGCCTAGTAGTTGAAGGAACAATCATATCAACTCTTGGAATGTGCACCGTGCGCTTGTTCTCCTCGTGGCCAACACGTCGTTTTATTTCCTGTTCAGCTTTGCAAGCAAGATGAAACAAATGGTCCATAGGATAACACTCTTCATGAATTAGTATCTCTTGAATATCACGGTTTAATCCTCCCCAAAATCTATCCATAAAATCATCTTCACTTTCTTCTAAAGAGGAATGCAACAAGGTAGTTTGTAAATCATCATAATATTTTGTTACAGTTTCACTACCTTGTTTTAAGTGTTGCAACTTCTTAATCATGTCACGAGTATA